>NW_006921655.1:6039457-6039962 GCF_000298275.1 Orycteropus afer afer
ATGACCAGAGGCTTGCAGGAACCTAAGTCTGTATATTCCCTAGGAGCAATAGCTCAGTAATTCAAAATTCACTGCAACTATATACATACCAACCAAACAATTGCCATTGAGTCTATTCTGACTCATGGTGACTCCATGGGTACAGAGTAGAACGGCAGTGTCTGGGTTTTTCAAGGCTATGACCTTTCAGAAGCAGACCATGAAGTCATTTTTCCAATGTGCTTCTGGGTGGATTCAAAATGCCAGCCTTTCAATTAGTAGTCAAGCACTTAACCATTTGTACCACCCAGGGACTCAACATAGAACATAGCTACTGTGAATGAGATCAACTGTACTTGATGAGGTCAAGTAAATCTGCTCTTGCTAAGATATCACATTTCATATAGCACTGCAAGGGAGCCCTGGTAGTGTAGTGCCTAAGGCATTTGACTGCTAACCAGAAGGCTGGTGGTTCAAACCCAGCAGCCACTCCTCAGAAGGAAGGTTGGGCAATCTACTTCTGTAG
>NW_006921655.1:6040992-6053006 GCF_000298275.1 Orycteropus afer afer
ATGAGACAAAGTATATGTGAACTGCTGTATGAAAAGTGAATTTACTCTGTAAATCTTCACCCAAATCCTAATAAAAAAATAAATTAATTAATTAATTAATTAATTAATTAATTCAACTGTTTCTGGAGCTAATCTACTCTTATTATTAAGTCCTCAGCTCGGTTCTGAGCTTTTTCACTCATCAGTTGCAGAAGATGGGAGTCTTTTTATATACCGCCATTGAGATCTTCTGACTTAAATACTACACTTTAATTTAGTGATTAATCACTCTCAGCCTTTCATGGTCTTCTCCAATGCATAGATAGCTTGGAGCAACAGCTCTCCAATTTCATAGTCCTTTAATTGCTATTTACTCCTAAATTCTCAAACACCTGAGATATTATACATTCCAGTGTATTTCTTCCCCTGATATCTAATTATAATTTACCATCAGTGAAAATTTTAACAATTACAGCACTACCACATTCCAAGGCTATTAATATTCTACCTACCACTAGTAATGGAGTCCTAACTAATAGCCAGCCAGCAGATAATTCAACACCAATATATAATTTTAGAGTTTCATTCTTAAGACCATCCAAGTATCAACTGTAATAGGTAGAGTTTCCTCTAAAAGAGACTCTGAGGCTGAAATTCACGTACAGGTGACTTAGTGGGTAATACTCTCAGATATGACAAGTGCTCTCAGATAGGAGAGTAAAAGACTAAAGTCTTGGCAGAGGGAGAGGTTGAACTATGATGCAGTCACAAGATTTCAGCCAATCCCACAAGTAAATCTAAAGCTGGGATGGCCCTTTAGCAATATGACTGACTGAGGCCTGGTTTAGTCATTGAATTTAGACTGCCCCTGATAAAATCTTATAACATTGGACAAAATAACTGCCTTTAACCAAGGACAATTGCTAGGGAAGAACTCAAGAGAATATAAATGGCAAGAAATATTCTGGCCAATGAAGGAAAGAGTGTGAGGATCTTGGTAGCATACCACAGTACCCACGATACATGTTAACACTAGGCAAAAGAGGTAAAAGATTATTAGGCAGTCAACTCGTGGTTAGCTGTTCCAGTGTTGGAGAATATAAAATCAGATAAATACAAAGCAACAAATAATTCCAAACCTTATTTGCCTCCAACTTCAGAAAGTGATGTAAGACCAACCATCAGAGAGAACACTCATTCAAACTCATTCTTGCCCATCCTTAAGCCAGCATCTTGACCTTTATAGTCCGCCCTGCTGGGCAAAAACTTTCAGAAGAGTTCATTTTCAAAGTGGCCACAAAACACGGCTTCTGCTTACAAAGAATCAGGTTGACTCTTTTGCATATATCTACATATCCATTTTGTGACACTTTCATTCATCCTATAAAACTTTACTCAACACTGCTAGCATAATTTTAAAAACATGATTAATTTTAAATAAACTGTGAAATACAAAGTAAAGAGATGGTGAATGGTGAAATATTTAATCCAACATGCACTGTGTATGAAATACACAGTCATATCCCTCTGTAATAAACTCTTACTAATCAGTTCTGAGTTTTATAAAACAATGGAGTGGAATGACAATGCTGTCATTTGTATATTCTCCCTCAGTTCTCTAATGGAAAGCTTTTTTTTCTCTGCCAAGTCATTCTTGACAATGTTAATGATTCACTATAAAGCCGCTTCTGGGCTATGATTTGTGACATTCAGACTCGTTAGATAGGAGGGCTCGGCAGGTTTCTGGGGAGTGTTTTGGATGCAGAAATGCCTTGAAGATAGCACTTTATTATATTTAGGACAAGTATGACATCCCACTTCAAGGAAGAGGCCCCTATACATATTGAGAAGGGATTTCTATGGTTTAAGTGGGGAGGAGAAGGTTGGTTTAAAAGAATGCCTCTGTGTGTTTTTTGAGGCGACAAAAAGATAGGAAGCAGAGAAATGGAGGCAGGAGGCAGAAGGATTATGGATAATGGAAGAATTTTGCCTGAGGGTATATGCCTGCTTTGCCTATTCCTGTATAACTAGAATATTTATAATTCAAATACTTATCTTTAATAATTAAAAACCAAGGAATATTAAAGACAAAAGGTACAGAATATTATGTACACATGTGTAGGCATCATGCATTAAATCCCCACTGTTGCAAAATACAGCAAGAGATGGCTTTAAAAGGAGGTTAAAAAGTGAATATTTTAAAATGTCTTGAAAACAGAATTTCTAATTCACTCCAGTTCTGCCAGGAGTGATACCCTTACTTCTGATTTCTACACACACCATCAGTCATGGGGATAGATACTAAAAATACCTAGTATGGTGGTTTGACATCAGCACATCAACAATTAAAAAGTGGATACAAATATTTCAGGCTTTTGAAACCATACGACTTTCCACTAGATTTATGAAAACATTGGATTTGCTCAGGAAAAGGAAAAGTCGTTTTCAATTGTTTTCACAGAATACTTAGTTGCACTGTCTATGTAAACTACTACTTAGAATGGAATGTAATATTCTACTACCGCCAAGAACACTCTCTGATCTTCTGCCTCTTCTCAGACAGCAAAGAAACAAAGAAAAACAGCCATAGCTCTGGATTGAGAAGAGTGTTTGAAAAGAAAAAAAGACCTCAACTGCACCCCCTCACCCGCTATTATAAAGCTGTCAATTACATGATTACAATGAAAATACTGAGATTTTATACACACACACACACACACACACACATGAATAAAACCACCTGTATTTTAGAAATGAGGAAAAAAAAGAGCAATAAAAAAATAAATTGTTCTATCTCAACTTTACAATTTAAAACATAATGGAAATTAATACAAGCTGATGGGGCTCAATTGTTTATACTACAGTAGTAGGAAAACAGAATACTTAGCAGCCAAAGTATGAACAAATTAAGATGCTGGGTGAAATGGTCAGGTGTCATTGTTTTTGAAGTATGTGGCCTCTATGGCAGTGAGTTTATGGACGGTAGTTTCAACTCATGTCTAAAAACAGAGGTGTTAATATTTACACCTTTGCTAATTATGGCAAGAAGGAGACTAATGAAGAATTAAATGTCCCTATCATTTTACTTCCCCATCACACCAAGTGAGACTTAGTTGAACATTAACTCAACCTGACAATAATAAGCTATAGTTGGAAGTAAGGAGAGAGAGACCCTGTTCATCACCTATGTGTAAAAAGCATGGTGTTAATCAATGGCTAAGCATTCATCATGTTGTTGTTGTTATTTACCATGGAGTTGCCCCGACTCCTAGCGACCCCTCCTTGGGTTTCCGAGGCAGTTATCACTACAGAAGTAGGATTGCCCAACCTTCCTTCCGAGGAGTGGCTGGTGGGTTTGAACCGCCAGCCTCCTGGTTAGCAGTCAAGTGCCTTAGGCACTATGCTACCAGAGCTCCTAAGCATTGATCATAGCTAGCACTAAAACTAAAAGTCACATTTAAAATTCATTTTGGGAAGTGTCTCATTTTCAGAACTAGAACTGGGGCTTGGCTGATGCGGTACTTGATGTACTAATGATCTGAGGTGGAGCAACTTTTGTCCACCCAAGCTGCTGCTACTTCTGTGCTAGGGAAAATAGCAAGGTCCCTTGAACCAATATCATCACCATCATCGTCATCATCATCAAATCCTATACTTGCCAAAAGATATTGTTTGTGGGGTCCCAACTGGGATAAACATCAGGAGGATTGGGGGAAAAAAAAAATGATTTACTAAATATTAGATTTGGGGAAGGGGGATAAGGAATAAAAATCTCATTCTTCATATAGCTTTTATAAAGGAAAGAATGCCTAATATCTCAAGAAACATGTTATGCTGTTCTGCTTGAGGATGGGAAGCCTGAATGGACAAATTTCTCAAGGTTCAGATTATCCTCATATCTGCAAGATTTTGAAACTTGGTAATTGTCAGTATCATCTAATGCGTGAGTTCAATATGGAGTGCAGATTCACAGAGAGAGACCCTTATCTACTTCCTCTCTTGCTGTTTGTCTTACATTCGTATTAGCTTTCTACCAAGTACAATCATAATTAAATTCTAAAGCAAAGGATGAAGTCACCCGGATCATCATCCAACTAACTTCAAATGACGATGGTAAGAATGACAATGTTACCGTGCTCTTCTTTAATTCTAGCTCCGCAGCATTTAAATCCCTGACCTCCTGCAGTTGTGAGTGCCACAGGCTGCTTAAACGCTGTGCAAAAGCATTACTGTTTTATTTGTTCTAAATTTACTGGCTATTAATTTCACAGTGCGACCTCCTATTCTCCTATTCGTTGGCAGATTTCACTATAGCCTTCAAAAAGCTAAAAATGTTCATCAAGTTATATTTTTTCCATATCTTTTCTGGCAATCTTACATAATGTGTAATATTTGCTGTTTCTCTAACTATCCTTTTCATTCTTTCGTAAGATTAGTGTCTAATATTTAGAAAGAAATTGATGTCATTCTTTTCTTTTAATATAGATTTATGTTTCCTTTGCTCCTTCCTAATTTTCTCACAAATTTCAAGACAAACTGCTTATTTATTAAGAAGGCTGTATAGTGAATATTTTTCATGTTGCTGAGTAATTTAAAGCTTTTACTTGATATTTTTCTCATTCACTTAAAGTGGGAGACAGAGAATGACCTCTGTTACACTAAAAATAGAAAGACAGTGACAGTGTAAATTCACTTAGCTTAGGGGTCACTGTAATTTCCTGAAACTTTCTCTTCCAGTCATGAAGGTCCCACTTCCCACTCATGGCCTACATCTTAGATCTTAGAGGAAAAACAATTCATTTACTGTTGCTCCAACTGATACCCGAACTTTGTGATCAGGAATTTTATAACTAACTCAACTCAGGGTCTTAACCATTTTCTATATACAAGTGTATAAATCTATAAACTAGACTTTCTTTGAGGAATTCCATGCTCTAGAGGTCTGTGGCATTCTGAGTTCATTTTGAAGAGCTGCACCTAACTGACCATTTTGTATAAAGACTGTATTTGCTCTAGCTAGGAGTATTGAGACCCTTCTCTCAGTACAGTCAGAACCAATCCTAAAGAGCAGACCATTCCAAGTGGCTTTTCTTTCTTTCTCTCTTTTTTTCTTTAACTTTTTATTGTGATTTGGGTGAAAGCTTAAAGAGCAAATCAGTTTTTCATTCAACAATCATTGACATTTTGTTTCATACCGTTGATTGCAATCACCACAATACAACAGCCCTCTTTCTGTGTTTACCATTTTCCTTTGTCCTCCTGTCCAGTCCCTTCCTGCCTTCTGAGCTCTATCCCTGGGCAAAAGCTGCTCTGTTGATGTCATGTGGCCAATTGTTCCAAGAGGTGAGTACCCCCCTAACGTTACTGTTCATCTTACAGTTTGTACATGAGAGCTGAGCCACTGGAGAGAGTTCAGTTCCATGCTTGAAGGGTCATACAGGACATAGTCTCAGGGGTTCCACCACTCTCTATCAGACTGGGACTTTTTTTTTTTTTTTTTTTTTTTAATGATTTTGAGTTTTATTCCACAATTTTTCTCTGCTTTATCCAGAATTTTCTACTGTGATCCCTTTCAGAGTAGTCAGTAGTAGTAGTTGGGCACCAACTAGTTCTAGTCTCAGGACCAAGGAAATTGAGGTTCACATGGTCCATTAGGCCTTTGGACTATTGATTCTATGTTGTATTAGGCTGGGTTCTCTAGAGAAGCAAGATCAGTGAAGCGTATTGGGCGGGGAGGGGCATTATCTCAATGAAATGGCTCACATATTTGTAGAGGCTGGCAAGTCCCAAGCCCATGGGTCAAACATCAGACTGGAGGCTTCTCCTGACTCACACAGCTACGGGAGCTGGAGAACCCAAGATTGGCAAGTAAAAATGACAGGATGTTAGTTCACAGGCTGCAAATGCAAGAATCCCACAATCAGCAGGAAATACAGCAGGCCACTGGTTCAAGTCCAGGTGACGATGAGCCAGATGCAGGAACCTGAACAAAAAGCCAAAAACTTTTCCCAAAGCTTTTCCATACATATTGGAAGTAGGCCACACACCTGAGGAAATATGGCTGCTCAAAGCAGAGCTTATTATGGAGGTGAATATATTATATCAGCTTCCATGATGGAAAATAACTACATTGTAAGTACTAAACTACTTAGAAGTATGGCCCGGTCAAGTTCACACAACCTTAACTATCACACACTCATCTTTGATTTTCCTCACTTATTTGCTTCACACAGAGAGAGACCAATAGTCTCTCTTAGACGTAACTTAGGTGGCCACTTCCTAGATTTTAAGACCCCAGTCACTACTCACTAAAATATGATGTAGAACATTGTCTTTATAAACAAAGACTATGTTGTCAATGTTATGCCGTTTGAGTTAACTGTCTCTTGAAACTTTGGTCCTAAGCCACCAAGCCCAGTGATTTACTACCTTAAAGTGTGTGTTTATAACTAAGAATTTTTTATACCTTTGCCCCCTGATTGCTCTACTAAATACATTGATAAATTTGTAGCAAATACAAATACATATGTAGAAATATCTTCTGCCAAACTTATGTGTGGTTGCGGGTATAGTCCCATTCCCCTACACATATCTATTCAGCTTGCCTGTCTGACTGTGTATCCACTCATGGATTGTTGTTTGTTTTTATGATACTGCATAAGTTTGTATGCAATGGTATTTACTTTTGTTGTCTGTAACTTTTGTGCACCTCCCCAAGTCTTCTTTTTCTTCATGATACAGTGCTGATCATTCTTTTTGTATATTATCTTTCCTTTTACCCAAACTAGTATGTGTCTATTATCTAGTTAGTGATTTTCTCTGCCCTTTCCTCACATCCCTGGTAACCATCAAAGAATGTTTCTTTCTGTGTGTAAAACCTTTTTTTGACTTTTAATAATAGTGGACTCATGCAGTATTTGTCCTTCTGTGACTGACTTATTTCACTCAGTCCTCCAGGTTCATCCACCTTATGAGGTGTTTTGCAGAATCTTCATTGTTCTTTAATATTGCATAGTAATCCAATTATGTGTATGTGCCATAGTTTATTTATCCATTAATGAGCACTTAGGTTATTTCTCTTTCCTTACTATTGTGAATAATACTGCAATGAACATAGGTGTGCACTTATCTATTCTTGTCCTAGCTCTTATTTCCCTTGTATGCATACCTAGAAGTGAGATTGCTTGATCAAATGGCATTTCTATTTCTAACTTTTTATGGAAGTACCATACCGTTTTCCACAATGGTTGTACCATTTCGTAGTCTCACCAGAAGAGTTTAAGAGTTCTAATTTAGGTAGGTAATGTGTTCTCCACACCCTTGCCAGAATTTGCAGTATTCTGTCTTATTGAACTTTGCTGTTATTACTGGGGTAAGGGGGGAAAAAAAAAAAAAACTCACTGCCATCGAGTTGGTTCCAATTCATAGTGACCCCTCCTTAGGTTTCCAAGGCAGTATCTCTACAGAATTAGATTGCCCAGTCTTCCTTCTAAGGAGTGGCTAGTGGGTTTGAACTGCTAGCCTTCTGGTTAGCAGTCAAATGCCTTAGGCACTACACTACCAGAGGTCCTACGGGGTGAGATGATGCATCATTATTTTGATTTGCTTCTTTCTAATGGCTAAAGATTTTGTGTTTCTTGGCCTCCTGAATGTCTTCCTTGGTGAAGCATCTATTCATGTCCTCTGTTCATTTTTTAATTGGATTGTTTATCTTTTTGTTGTTGAGGTGTTGATGTTTTCTACAAATTGTAGAGATTATCTGTTGTCAGATATGTCATTGCCAATTTTTTTTTTTTCTCAGTCTGTGGGTTGGTTTTCTTTATACTCTTTTGAAGAAGTCTCTTGGTGCACATAAGTATGTAATTTTTAGAAGTGCCCAGTTGTCTAGTTTATCTTCTGCTGTTTGTTTGATAGTCTTTTTATGCCATAAATTAGGGCCTCTATGTTTCTCCCTATTTTTTCTCTGAGTATAGTTTTAGGTTTTACATTTAGGTCTTTGATTTATCTTCTGTTAGTTTCTGTATATGATGTGGGGTATGGATCCTGTTTCATTTTTTTGCAAATGGATAACCAATTTGCCAGAACCATTTGTTGAAGAGACTATCTCTTCCCCAATTAATGGATTTCTACCCTTTGTCCAAGATAGGCTATCCATAGATGGATGCATTTACTTGTGGGTCTCAATTCTGTTCCACTGCCCTATGATCTGTTATTATACCAGTACCAGGCTGTTCAGTAGTGGCTGTATAGTTGGTGTTGAGTGAGTTATGGAAGTGTGAGGCTTCCTACTTTTTTCTCCTTTGGTAGTGTTTGCTTATCCATGATCTATTTCTTTTCCATATAAAGTTGGTGATTGGCTTTCTACCTCTTAAAAGAATGTTGAGGCAATCTGGATCAGGATTTCAACATATATATAGATTGCTTTGTGTAGTATGGACATTTTCACAATGTTAAGTCTTCCTATCCATGAGCATGGTCTGTTGTTCCATTTCTGTAGGTCTCTCTTGGTTTCTCGCTATAGTGTTTTATAGTTTTCTTGTTATAAATCTTTTGTATCTCTGGTTAGGTTTATTCCTAAGTATTTTATCTTTTTGGTAGCTGTTGTAAATGGTGTTGTTTTCTTTATTTACTTTTCTGAGTTCTCTTTGTTGGTGTAGAGGAATCTGACTGATTTTTGTATGTTGACCTTGTACTCTGCTACTTAGTTGAATCTTTCGATTACTTCCAGTAGTTTTCTTGTTGAATCTCTGGGATTTCCTGTGTATAAGATCCTGTTGTCTGTAAAAGAGAAAGTTTCACTTCTTCCTTATCAATTTGGATGTTTCTTGTTTCCCCTTCATGTCTCATTGCCTTGGCTAGGACTTCCAAAACAATATTTAATAGGACTGGTGATAAAGGGCATCAATGTTTGGAATTTCCCTTCTGTTCCCATTTTGCTGAGAGTTTTCATCCGAAATGAGTGTTGAATTTTATCAAATACCTTTTCTGAATCAATTGATATGATCATGTGGTAATTTTCCTTTGTTTTATTTATATAGTGGATTACATTTATTGTTTTTGTAATATTGAAATATTTGCATACCTAATAAGACTCCCACTTGGTCATGATATTTTATTGTTTTATATGGTATTGGATTCTATCATCTAGGATTTTGTTGAGGATTTTTGATTCTACGTTCATGAGGGATATTGGTCTGTATTATTATTATTTTTTTTTTTTTTAGTGGTATCTTTACCTGGCTTTAGTATAAGGTTATGGTTGCTTCATGGAATTAATTCAGGAGTACTCCATCCTTTTATATGTTCTGGAATAGTTTGAGTACAATTGGTGTCAGCTCTTCTTTTAATGTTTGGGAGAACTCTGCAGTGAAGCCTTTTGGGACTTGACTTACTTTTTGTTGGAGATTTTTATGACCAGTTCAATTTCCTCTGTTGTTATAATTCTGCTCAAATTTTCTACTTCAGTCTGTGTTAATTTAGGTAGGTAATGTGTTTCTAGAAATTTGCCCATTTTTCCAGGTTTTTAAAATTATTGGAGTACAGTTCCTCATGTTGTTGTTGTGGTTATGTGCCATTGACTCATCTCCAACTCCTAGCAACCTTACGTAAAACAGAACAAAACACTGGCCACTCCTGTACCAGCCTCACTATCCCTATTATACCTGAGCCTATCACTGCAGCCACCATGTCTATCCGTCTCATTGAAGGCCTTCCCCTCTTTTGTTGACTCTCCACTTTACCAAGCATGACATCCTTCTCCAGAGAATGGTCCCTTCTGCCAACATGACCAAAGTAGGTGAGACAGAATCTGGCCATTCTCACTTCCAAGGAGCATTCCAGTTGCATTTCTTCCAGGATAGATTTGTTAGTTTTTTTTTTTAGCAGTCCACGGTACTTTCAGCATTCTTTGCCAACACCACAAGTTAAAAGCATCAACTCTTCTTCGATCTTCCTTATTCATTGTCCAGCTCTCACATGCATATGAGCCTATTGAAATTACCATGGCTTGGGTTAAGTGCATCCTAGGCTTCAAGGAGACATCTTTGCCCTTCAGCACTTGAAAGAGGTCTTTTGCATCAAATTTGCCCAATGAAATACATCTTTTGATGTCTTGACTGCTGCTTCCATTGGCATTGATTGTAGAACCAAGTAATATGAAGTCTTTGACAACTTCAATCTTTTCTGTATCTATCGTGATGCTGCTTATTGGTCCAGTTATGAGGTCCAGTTGTCCAGTGATGAAAATTAAAGAACTACAGTCTACAGTGTGGATTACAGTACCTCATAGTATTCTGTCATCGTTTCATTTCTGTTAGTGCTGTTGTGACTTCACCCATTTCATTTCTTATTTATGCTACTTGTATAGGTTCTCTTTCTTTCCTGTTGTTAAATTTACCAGTGGTTTGTCAGTTTTGTTAATATTTTGAAGAACCAACTTCTAGTCTGGTTGATCCTTTCTATTGTTTTTCCTTTTCATTTATTTCTGCTCTGATTTTTATTATTTCCTTTCTTCTGGAGACTGTAGACATTTTTACTAATTGTTGGAGTTGTTGGGTTAAGGTGCTAATTCTGGCTCTTCTTTTTCAGCCATACAGGCCTATAATGTGAACAGCAACACCAGGGAAGTACTCACTTATTAGAACAATCAACCATTGAGATCAAAAGGGCAGCATTTGCCCGGCCATAAAGCTAGGAAGGTAGGAACGAAGAATGAAGGGAAACAGCAGACACATGTAGGAAGTGGGGAAAGTGCTATTACATTGTTGGAATTTAAACCAATGTTACAAAACAAAATTGGTAAGAATTGTTGAGTGGAAAACCAATTTGCTCTGTAAACGTTCACCCAAATCATAGTAAAATGCTATAAATAAATAAATCGAGATTTACTTTGTGGCCTAACATATAGTCTGTTCTGGAGAATGATCCATGTGCACTTGAAAAGAATAAGTTTTGCATTTTTTGTTGGGTGAAGTCTTCTATGTCTATGAGGTCAGGTTGGTTGATTGTGTTGTTGAGATTATCTTTTATGTTTGTTGAGTTCCTTTCCAGTTGTTATGTTCTTCATTGAAAGTGGTGTGTTAAAGTCTTCTATTATTGTAAAGTTATCTATTTCTCTTTTCCATTCTGTTAGAGTTTGCTTTATGTACTTTGGAGCTCTTTCATTGGATGTGTAAATATTTAATATGGTTATGTCGTCTTGCTGGATTGCCCTTTAATCATTATATAATGTTCTACTTTGTCCTATATGCTGGTTTTGCCTAGAAATAAACTAGAAGTTTATTTTTATCACTCCTGAGCTTTTCTGATTTGCCATTTGCTTGATATATTTTTTCCATCCTTTAATTTTTATTTTCATATTTGTGTCTAGATGAGTCCCTTGTAGGCAGTATATTGATGGGTCCTGTTTTCTTATCCATCCTTCTGCCACTATCTTTCTCTTGATTAGTGCACTTAATCTATTTACATTCAGTGTTATTATTGATAGTACAAATTTACAACAGTCATTCTTTTGTGTTTTTTATTGTCCTATTGATGATATTTTTTATTCCATATATTCTTCTGTGCTGAATTAATATTGTTATTAGATTTTTCTTTTAAATTTTTTTTCTTTATTTTTATTTTGTGTGTACTAAGTCCAGTGATTTAATCATCCAAATACCTTTTTTCAACACCATGAATGATGACCATACATGTGCACCTCGCCAGATTGAATACAGAGAAATCAAATAGATTACATCTGTTAAAAGAGACCATGGAGAAATTCAATATCATCAGTTGGAACAAGGCCAGGGGCCAACTGTGGAACAGACCATCAATTGCTCATACACAAATATAAGTTGAAGCTGAAGAAAAGTAAAACAATACCATGAGAGCAAAAATATGACCTTGAACATATCAACTGAGCTTGGAGACCATGTGAAGAATACATTTGATGCAGTGAACACCAATGATAAAAAACCAGATGAGTTGTGGGATGACATCAAGAACATCATACATGAAGAAAGCAAAAGGTCATTAAAAAGAAAGGAAAGAAA
>NW_006921655.1:6053666-6054801 GCF_000298275.1 Orycteropus afer afer
TACATTACTGCACAATTTTATGAATAGCCCAGAAACATTATCTGATACAGTGCAGGAGAACAAACCCCTTAGGTCAGAAGGCTTTCAAAATACGATTAGGAAAGAGCTGCATCATCAGAGTAGGACCAACCTTACTGAAATGGATAAAGTAAGCTTTCAAGACCTCCATTTGTTGACGTGGCATGACTCAAATTGAGGAGAAACAGCTGCAAACATCCATTAATTATAGGAACATGGAATGTATGAAGTATGAATCTAGGAAAATTGGAAGCTGTCAAACATGAAATGGAACACATAAGATTGATATCCTAGGCAATAGTGAGCTGAAAGGGACTGGTTTTGGCCATTTTGAGTCAGATAACCATATGATCTACTATGCTGGGAATGACAATTTGAAGAGGAAGGGCATGGCATTCATCATCACATAGGATGTTTCAAGATCTGTCCTGAAGTACAATGCTGTTAGTGATAGGATAATATCCATACACCTACAAGGAAGACCAGTTAATCTGAGTATTATTCAAATTTACTCCAACAACCAAAGCCAAAGATGATGAAATTAAAGATTTTTATCAACTTCTGCAGTCTGAAATTGACCAAATGTGCAATCAAGATGGGTTAATTATCACTGGTAACTGGAATGCAAAAGTTGGAAACAAAGAAGAATCACTGGTAGCTGCAAAATATGGCATTGGTGACAGAAATAATGCTGGAGATGGCATGATAAAATTTGCAAGAGTAACAATTTATTCATGGCAAATACCTTTTTTCAATAACACAAACAACAGCTATGATGAGGACTTCGCCAGATGAAGTACACAGGAATCAGATTGACTACATCTGTGGCAAGAGGCAATGGAGAACTCGATATCTTCAGCCAAAACAAGGCCAGGAGCTGATTGTGGAACAGACCATCAATTGTTCATATGCAAGTTCAACTTGAAGTTGAAGACAATTAAAACAAGTCCACAAGAGCAAAAATATGACCTTGAATATACCCCTCCTGAATTTTGAGACCATTTAAGGAGTAGATTTGATGCATTGAACACCAATGCCGAAAACCAGAAGAATTATGGGATGACATCAAGAACATCATCCATGAAGAAAGCAAGAGGTCATTAAAAAGATGAGAAAA
>NW_006921655.1:6058386-6103751 GCF_000298275.1 Orycteropus afer afer
CTTGGCTCAAAGCAAAGAATACCAGAAAGATGTTTATTTGTGTTGTATTGACTACACAAAGGCATTTGATTGTGTGGATCATAACAAATTGTGGAAAACATTGAGAAGAATGGGAATTCCAGAACACTTAATTGTACTCATGAGGAACCTGTACATAGACCAGGAAGCTGTCATTCAAACAGAACAAGGGAACACTGCATGGTTTAAAATCAAGAAGGCAGTGTGTCAGGGGGATATCCTTTCACCATACTTATTCAATGAAAATGAAAATATTTGCAAAAGACATGGCTTCAGGAATTGATGGAATACCCACTAAGATGTTTCAAGAAACAAATGCAACACTGGAAGCACTCACTTGTTTGCACCAAGAAATTTTGAAGACAAGTACCTGGCCAATTGACAGGAAAAGATCCATATTTGTTCCCATTCTGAAGAAGAGTAATCCAACGGAATGTGGAATTATTGAACAATATCATTAATATCACACACAAGCAAAATATTGCTGAAAATAATTCAAAAAATGGCTTCAGCAGTACATCAACAGGGAACTGCCAGAAATTCAAGCTGGATTCAGAAGGGGACATGAATGAGAGGTATTATGTTGATGTCAGATTGGAGCTGGTCCAAAAGCAAAGAATACCAGAAAGATGTTTATCTGTGTTTTGTTGACTATGCAAAGGCAGTCAACTGTGTGGATCATAACAAATTATGGATAATATTGTGAAAAATGGGAATTCTAGAACACTTAACTGTGTTCATGAGCAACCTATACCTAGACCAAGGTGCAGTTGTTTGAACAGAGCAAGGGAATATTTTGTGGTTGAAAAACCAGGAAAGGTGTGCATCAGGTCTGTATCCTTTCACCGTACTTATTTAATCCTATGCTGAGCAAATAATCCAAGTAGTGGACTATATGAAGAAGAATGTGGCATTATGATTGGAAGAAGACTATGCAGATCACACAGTCTTACTTGCTGAAAGTGAAAAAGACCTGAAGCACTTACTGATGAAGATCAAAGACTACAGCCTTCAGTATGGATTACACCTCAACATAAAGAGAACAAAAATCCTCACAACTGGATCAATAAGAAATTTGATGATAAATGGAGAAAAGATGGAAGTTTTAAGGGATTTCAATTCATTTGGACCCACAGTCAATGACCATGAAAGCAGCAATCAAGAAATCAAACAATGTATTTCATTGGGCAAATCTGGTGCAAAAGACCTTTTTAAAGTGTTAAAGAGCAAAAATGTTACTTTGAAGACTAAGGTGCACCTGGCCCAAGGCTTGTCTTTTCCATAGCTTCACATGCATGTGAAAGTGGGACAATGAATAAAACTGCAGAAAAACTGATGCATTTGAATTGTGGTGTTGGAGAAGAATATTGAATATATTGTGGACTGCGAGAAGAACATACAAATCTGTCTCGGATGAAGTATAGCAGGAATGCTCCTTAGAAGTGACAACAGCTAGACTTCATCTTTAGTACATTGGTCAGGTTATCAGGGGGGACTAGTCCCTGGAGAAAAACATCATGCGTGGTGTTCTGGTTACCTAGTGCCACTCTGATGAGAAATATACCACAAATGGGATGGCCTTAACAAATAGGAGTTTATTCTTACAATTTGGAGTCTTTAAGTCCAAGTTCAAAGTGCCAGGCTCTAGGGGCTGGGTGAAAGCCCCTCAACCTTGGGGTCCAGCTCTGCCTCCTGCTCCCGGCCCACTGGAGCTAGAGGCATTTCTTCACTCAGACAGTTGCTGGCTGCTGAGGCTGACAAGTCCAAGTTTGACAAGTAAAAAGGCACAGTCCCAATGTTACCAAACCACACGGCAGGGCATAACTTAAGTCCATTGTGTGTCCCAAGGTTGGCAGAGCATAGCAGGCTGCTGAGCAATGACACAGCTACAAGCAGGGTCTAAGCGTGCCATAGGCTAGAGACCATTCCCAAGGCTTCTCCTTATATACAGGAAGCAGACCACATTCCAAAGGCAGCTACTCAGCTGCTTGTGGTAGATCCCACCAAGGAGTTGATTGCCAGTCTCATCATGGGGAATAACTACTACCAGGTTCCCAGCCACTCAACCAGGCCCAGCCAAGCTGACACACAAACAATAACTACCACACATGGTAAAGTAGAGGATCAGTGAAAAAGGGGAAGACCCTTAATGAGATGGATTGACAGAGTGGGTGCAACAATGAGCTGAAGTGTGACTACAACTGTGAAGATGGTGCAGGACCAGGCAGTGTTACATTCTGTTTTACCTGGGGTCACTATGAGATGGCACCTAACAGCAACAAAAAGTCCTTATGATTTTCTCCTTTCTTACTTTGGTTAGCAGGCTTTCTAATTTTCTTTGTGGCTACCATGTAATTTATTTTTCATCTTCCTAGTTTAAAACAGTCTGTTCTGTCTTCATATGGTCTTGACTTCCTCTCCATTTGGAAGTTCTGTAATTATACCATTTGTTCCCTCTTTTTGGTTTGTTGTCATTTATAGATTTAATCGCTGGTTCACTATTTTCAGTCTTGTATGTTTATTTTATTTTTGAAAATTCTTTTTCTAGGCTGGTTTCCAGGTAATATTATCATATGTCTTAATCTCAGGTAATTGTCTGACATTTTTGGTTCTCTGTCTGAAGGACTCCCTTTACCATTTCTTGTAAGTTTGGTCTGGTTTTTACAAATTCCTTTAATTTCTGTTATCTGAAAAGGTCATAATTTTATTATCATATTTGAGGGACAGTTTTCAGGATATATAATTCTTGGTTGGCAGTTTTTTTTCTTTCAGGGTTTTATATATGTTATCCCATTGCCTTCTTGCCTGTATGATTTCTGCTGAGAGAGAAATTACAGCTTAGTTTACTGGTTTCTCTTTGTAAGTAACATTTTGTTTTTGTTTTTGTTTTCTTGAGCTCTTCTCAAGATTCTCTATTTTACATTTTGTTTTAAAGGTTTGATTATGATATAACTTGGTGGATTTTTAGAGTCTGTCTATGTGGAGTTTGTTGGAATTCTTTGATGAATATCTTTTCATCCTTCATGAAATGGGACATTTTCTGCTAGCAAATCTTTGTCAGTTCTCTTTGTTTTTTTTATTTGTTTGTTTTGCCTCCTTCTGTTCTGGAATTTCAATCACATGTATATTTTTTCTCTTGATCACATCCCACATAATTTTTAAGTTTTCTTCATTCATTTTTTCTGACTTTTCCTCATACAAGTTGGTGTCAAATGATTTGTTTTCTAATTTACTGATCCATTCTTCCATCAATTCAATTCTATTCTTCTGTCCTTCCAATGTATTATCTAGCTCTGAAATTTTTGTGTTAATATTCTGGACTTCTAATTGCTGTATTTTTATGGTTTCTAATTGTCTATTTAGCTTGTCATTTTGCTCTTATATTGTTTTCCTGAATTCTTCTAGGTTATTGTCTATGTTTTCCCTGATTTTGTTTGTGGTTTCTTTTATATGTTGGGAGGTCCCATTTATAAATCTTTTTAATTCTTTCTCAGGTAGTTATATCAAATGTTTTACTTCTTTATTTTGGTCATTTTCTTGCAATATATGTTTCTTTGATTTGAAGTTGTCTGTTGTCTCCAAGATATTCTGGATTTGTTGTATTTATTTGTTGATTATGTGTGGTTTTTGTTGTTTGTTTTTTTTGTTTTGTTTCGATATATCTAGTAGGGCAGGGCAAGCATGCTACTTTGGTCACTAGTTTGGTAGCACTGGTGTACCCTCCACTGGTTTCCAGGTAAGTACAGTAAGTTGTAGGAGTGTGGGCATAGATCTCTGTTTGCTGGTCATGAAAAACATCTGTGTGTAGGATGAACAGATGTTATGTAACATCTGTTGTTGATAGAGTTGTGTAGGAGTGGATAGTGGCACTCACCATTGGGTGGGGTATTAGATGTTAGGTGTGGCTGACTAGTGGGAAAACAATGTCTGCCTTCTGTCAGATAGGACAGAGTTAAAAGGTGTGGATGGTAAAAATAACAGAAGAACAATAAGAGGTGGAAAAATTAAAAAAAAAAAAAAACGAAGAAGCATTTCTTGCCACTGGGAATGTGTGGTGGGGAAAGTGGAAGAACACATTTCAACTGCTGTTCACTAATGTGGGCCCAGTGGACTTTTGGCCAAGAGCAGCCAATTATCCAATTCCTGCCATGATTCAATGGGGGAAGGGGTAAGGCACCCAGAGTCCAGTGTTTCCAACTGCCATCCCACAGACCTTCCCCTTCACATGGGGTCTTAACCCAAATGACTAAGCCTCCCTACTGATGAATGGTTTCATCTCTATTTACTGGCTCCCTCTTTGCTCTAAGGTTGCTCATACCCTTGGAATTCTTGACCACTTCCCTGCCCTTTCTTCTCTTTGATCTAGCTCATAATCTGTCCACTTTGTTTTACTATGGATTTGTTTACACTGTGTCTGTCTCAATAAGGATTCCATGAAGTTGGCTTCTCCTCACCTGTGTATGTTGCCTTCTCTGTCTCAAAATGGTCATGCTGTATTGGATCCATGTTCCATATCTCTCCTCAATCACTGTTTCCATTTTCCAGTTGGTGTTTAATCCAATCCTATCATTTGATGCTTAGAGTTCTAGGATTATCATCTTATCTGTTTCACCTGGTTTTTCAGGTCTTTGTTGTAAAGGGACTGGGTGAAGTGTGCCACCAGGATGCCATTTTGTCTCCTCACCTCCAGGTGGCTTTTCAAAAGCCCAACTCCATCACATTTACCTCCCCATATTCCATCCATAAAGGCAATAGGGGATTTGTACAAGAAATATTTCCTAAGAGCAATAAAGAGTAGAAACCAGAAAATGGATTGTAGGAAAAAATGGGTACCAGTGATTCTAGATCAAATATTCAAAATTTTAGATACTGTAAATAGGAGGCTCAAACTAACACTCTTTAAAGATAGAATATGATGGGAAATGAAACAGATGAGGAAGGAAGATTAAAGACACTACTGGACCAGAGGATAACTGAGGGAACAAATTCATAATAGCATAAGTGTGATAGTTGAAGATGTGTCAACTTGGCTGGACTCCAGTTGTGAGTGGTGGTTCCCATGATGGATCACATGACTGCGTTCTAAGCGGCCGGTCGGCCTAGGGGGAGTTTCCCCAGGGGTGTGGCCTACCTGCAATACTATCCCAGGGACAAACTGTAAGAACAGCATTCCGGACTATATACTTCCTGGAGCGAGCAGCTCGCTGCTCGCCCTGGAGGTTTTCGGATTCTTTCTTTGTTGGGAACAGTGACCAGCGCACTGCGTGTCAGCTTGATTCTCTCGGCTTTACTGTGCTTACGGGAACCAGACAACTCCGGGCCCCATCTCTCTCCAGAGACAAACTTTGTGACTTGAACTCCTCTGCCGTGCGTGCGAGGGAGTTCTGGTAGCATAGTGGCTAAGACACTTGCCTGCTCACCAGAAGGCTGGCGGTTCAAACCCACCAGCCACTCCTCGGAAGGAAGGTTGGGCAATCCTACTTCCATAGTGATACTGCCTTGGAAACCCAAGGAGGGGTCGCTATGAGTCAGGGCTGACTCGACGGCACATAACAACAACAACAACAACAGCCGTGCGTGCGAAAGCCAGACGGCCCTGGGCCCCATCCCCCTCCAGAGACGAACTTTTCAGTTTGAACTTGTCGGCTTCTACACGCTTGTGAGCCATTTATCTAAGATAAATTTCTCTCTCTCTCTCTTTCTCTCTCTATAAATATATATATATATACTTTGCTGGTTTTTGTGTTTCTCTAGAGAACCCAATCCAACACAATAAGCGAACAAGATTTCTTTCTTGAAAAGACTGTTTGCTCTAGTAACTCATCTCTTAGACTTCTTAGAACTCTGTATTCTTACATTACTAACCAAGAATTTTGTGCCCAAACATTCCTTTTAGATAACTGATATTCCTATTTAACAACAAGAATAATAGACATATCAACAGCTATACCTGGTGTCACATAATAAATAGAGTTGTGAAGCATAGTGCCTAAGACATTTGGCTGCTAACCAGAAGGTTGGAAGTTCAAACCCACCAGACATTCTTCAGAAGGAAGACTGGGAAATCTACTTCTGTTAAGCTTTATCACCTCAGAAATCCAAAGGGGGTCACTATGAATCAGAATTGACTCAATGGCAGTGAGTTTGGTTTGGTCTGGGTTTTTTTAGATGTCAACGACAGTTTTTCTGACTAATATTAATGGTTCTGTGGTAATAGAGTATATTTTACTTATGACAGCAAAGACATAAATTAACCTTGGAATGCCATTCAAATCACTTGCTTTTTGGCCACATACTTCAATTACATGTATGCCTTTAACATTGTGAGAAGCAGGCAAAATAGTGCGAAGATATAAAAAAACAAATATGTTGCAATCAAGTTGATTCTGACTCATAACAACCCCATGTTGGTTGGAATGAAACTGTGCTCCATAGGGTTTTTAATGGCTGATTTTTCAGAAGTAGATTGTCAGGCTTTTCACCTGAAGCACCTCTAGGTGGACTTGAGCCTCCAACCTTTTGTTTAGCAGCTGAGCACATTAATCATTTGCACCACCCAGTGACTCCATAAAGACATCCTCAAAACCAAAACTCATTGCCACTGAGTCAATTCCAACTCATAGTGATTCTATTGGACAGAATACAACAGCCTCATAGGTTTTCCAAGGGTGTACTCTTTACAGGAACATATTGCCTCACCTTTCTGCTGTAGCATGGCTGGTGATTTTAAGCCACTGACTTTCAATTAGCAGTTGACCACTAACTTTAACAGTAGTTAGTGCTTTAACCACTGCACCACCAGGAATCCTTATAAAGACATCAGTGATCTTTCAGAGAGTGGATAAGAAACACCATCTTTGTATGAAAGAATTGTGTATAATTAGTTTTGACTTTCAAAATATCTATTATTTCATGTTATTCTCACCAATGACATAGTAGGGTTGCTATTTCATCCCAACCTTCTATAAAGTTGTGTTGGAGGGATTGTGATCTTCAGATGACTAAGGCAGAAAAAAGTTTAAATAACTCACTTAAGGCAATAAAGATGATGCTAGGTTCTCCAAAATAGGATGCTCAAATCCGCCCCTCTTCTTTGCAATAGATGTTTTCTTCCCATTGAGGATTCCATTTTAGTAGTATAATTTCATATTAATTAAGTAAATAAATATGGTACAAGTATACCATCTTCTTTCAAAAACATCCCATGTAGACTATTTAATATAAACTACTATAAGCAGCTTACCCCAAGTTCCCATAATTTCAGTTGGAAACAAATAAAAGTTAATAGAGATGTTGCTAAGATTCTGTCACATTAGGATCATTCTTAAATTGACTGATATTCTATAAATAATAAGTAACTATTAGTAATGCATCATTAAATAGGGGATAGTGAAGTTCTGTAGGAATAGCACTGGAACCAGTGCTAAATGAAATGTCCAAATTAATGCCCTGATGGAAAAAGTACATAGCTGTGAACATACCAAAATAGAAATAATTGCAAACATAATGGAAGATCTTAAGGGGAAAAAATTAAATGGAATGAGATTTAATTTAGATATATCTATAATAACTTGCTCATGGACAAATAATTCCTATCTTAATAGTAGCAACTAAAATTCTTCTAAAAGAACAATAAAGTAGAAAAAGAACGAGTATAGTGGTTAAGATTTTTCTGAGCATTAACAATGAACAGATCATTGGGGGAAATGTTTAAAAATTAAATCCAATCCCTCAGAATTCTACCATTTTCAAACAAATTGTGGTCCTAAACTATTGTTGTTTTATGCTCATTATTTCAATAAAACAAATTTTTGCCCAGGTGTCCCCATCAAGTCAATTGATAATTCAACAAATTTTGATGCCTGGAGTTTAGAAACAAATGATCCCCAAGTTTGATAAGATCAACTCTTTCAAAAATCCAAACAAACCCATTGCAGATAAAAAGAAAGAGCAATAAACTGGTTCCAAGGGAGAGGAATCTGGTTTCAACCCTAGTAGTGTCAATCACAAATAAATGGCAGATGCTAGATAGTAAACTTGGAAGCAGCTTGTATTGCTTTGTTTTTTGTTAAAATTTTCTAATACACATAGTTCATAAAAGATGTTCAATAACTATTAGGCATCTTCCTCAAATACAGTCAAATCAGAGTTTAAAAAAAAGATCCAATTATTTGAAAATTTTGATAGGAAATGAAAATTAAATTTTAGCAGCATGCCATGAAGATATGTGCCAACAAACCAGTTTCTTTTTTCCTTGTACATATAGCCATTTACTTGTTACTATGCCAGTATGCCCTTGGTTTCTGTCCAGGGTGCAGAAGCAAGCATGAAAACCAAACAGGAGCTAAAAGTGGCATTAAATGAAGAAATAAAGATTTGTATCCTTAAGAATGATCCACGTGTCCACTTTTAGGTTAATTTATTATTTAGTTAGTCTGGAAATTTTATTCTTCAAAATATTATGGTATACCAATAAGTTTGTTTTATACTTTCTCTTCTTTTTATGCTTTGAAAAAAAAAATGATTAAATGCTATAATTGAATGGCAAAGTATAAAACTACATAGAATCAGGGGAGATCCATGACTCTAAGCCAGGGTCTCTGTGGGCTACTCTGAAGCATCCAGAAGGAGGTAGTCAGGCACTACTGGGCAGGAAGCTTTAATTTAAGTGAATGATCTATATAACAAGCTGTTGTGGAATGAGGTATAACCAATTCTAGCTATACCTGCTTAAAGTTTAAAGTTCACATTTGGGTACAAAATTTAAGTAATGAAAAACTCCAAATCATCTCATACTTACATGATTTTCTTATATAAATTAATCATCAATCATTGTTTTTCCAGTGCTGATAGTTCCAAAAAGTGTTGGGGCTGAAAACATATCACTTGAATTTTTTATGAAAAATTAGATGCCAGTATTTAATGTCCATAGTCTTCTTGAATGTCAGTCACTTTCATGATGTCAGTGAGAAAAATTTACTGTCATTTAGTTTCTCAGAATTTTTCTTGGCAACAAGTGACTTTAATTTAATAAGTTGAATATGATTGTCTCGATTCCCTAGTGCTGCTATAACAGGCATACCACAAATGGATAGCTTTAACAAACAGGGATTTATTCTCTTTTAATTTAGGAGGCTAGAAATCTGAGTTCAAACTGCCAGCTCTAGGAGCTGAGTGAAGGCCCCTCAATCTTAGGCTTCAGCTCTGCCTCCTGTTCCAGGCCCATGAGAGCTGGGGGCCTTTTCTGACTCATGCAACTTCTTGCTGCAGAGGCTAATGAACTCAAGATCAACAAATAAAATAGCACAGTCACAAAATTAGCAGACAATGTAACAGGCCACTAGTTCAAGTCCTGGAACAATCTCAAGATCAACAGGCAACATAACAGGCCACTGAGATGACTCATGGCGATGCCCATTGGGTTTCTGAGGCAGTAAATCTTTATGGAAGTGGATTGCCCAGTCTTCCTTCCACAGAGCGGCTGGTGGGTTTGAACCACCAACCTTCTGGTTGACAGTCAGTTACCTTAGGCACTATGCTACCAGAGCTCCTTCCACTGAGATAAAGACTCAGCTAAATGCAGGATCCAGATGTGCCAGAAAGCTAGAGACCTTTCCCAAAGCTTCTCCTTATATCCTGGAAGCAGTTCACACCATAAACACAGCTACTCAGCTGCTCACAGCAGATTGCACTATGGAGGAGATTACAGTGTCATTATAGGAAATAACTATATCTAGCTGCCTGGCCATTCAAAACCAAGCCCAACCAAGATGACACACAACCTTTAGTAGCACAATGGTGCAATTGCTGTTGTTGTTAGGTAGCCTCGAGTTGCTTCTGACTCATAGGAACCTTATGTACGACAGAACATATCAATGTCTTATGCTGTACCATCCTCACAATTGTTGCTATGTTTGAGGCCATTGTTGTAGCCATTTCATTGAGAGTCTTCCTCTTTTTTGCTGACTCTCCACTTTACCAAGCATAATATCCTTTTCCAAGGAATAGTACTTTCTGAAAATATGGCCAAAGTAGGTGAGACAAAGTCTGGCCCTTCTCACTTTCAAGGAGCATTCCAGCTGCAATTTTCCAGGACAGATTTATTGGTTCTTCTGGGAGCCCATGGTATTTTCAGTATTCTTTGTTAACACCACAATTCAAAAGCATCAATTCTTCTTTGGTCTTCCTTATTCAATGTCCAGCTTATGCATGCAAATGAGGGGATTGAAAATATCATGGCTTGAGTCAAGAACACCTTCATTCTCAAAGTGATATCTGTTTTTTAAAAACTTTCAAGAGGTCTTTTGCAGTAGTAGCTTTGTCCAATGCAATATGTCATTTGATTTCTTGTCTGCTCCTTCCATGGGCATTGAATGTGGATCCAAGTAAAATGAAATCTTTGACAACTTCAATCTTTTCTCTGTTTATCATGTTGTTGTTGTTGTTGTTGTTATTTGCCATCGAGTCGGCCCCGACTCATAGCGACCCCTCCTTGGGTTTCCGAGGCAGTATCACTACGGAAGTAGGATTGCCCAACCTTCCTTCCGAGGAGTGGCTGGTGGGTTTGAACCGCCAGCCTTCTGGTGAGCAGTCAAGTGCCTTAGCCACTATGCTACCAGAGTTTATCATGAATGTTGCTTTTTGATCTTGCTGTGAATTTTTTTTTATGTTGAACTATAATCCATACTAAAAGCTATAGTCCTTGATCTTCATCACAAAGTGCTTCAAATTCTCTTCATTTACAGCAAGCAAGGTGTGTCACCTGCATATCAGAAGTTGTTAATAAGTTTTACTCCAATCCTGATGCTATGTTCATCTTCAACCAGTGTCTTGGATTATTTGCTCAGTGTACAGATTGAATAAGTATGGTGAAAAGGCACACATTTCCTGCTTTTAAACCATACATTATCCCCTTTTTCTGTTTGAACAACTGCCTTTTGGTCTATGTACAGTTTCCACATGAGCACAATTAAGTGCTCTGGAATTCCCATTCTTCCCAGTGTTATCCATAAAAAGTTCTGACCCACACAGTCAAATGCCTTTGGATAGTCAATAAAACACATCTTTCTGAAATTCTCTGCTTTCAACCAAGATACATGGGACATCAGCAATGATAGCCTTTTTTCCACATCATTCTCTAGATCCAGCTTAAACTTCTTGCAGTTCCCTGTCAGTGTACCTCTGCAACCATTTCTTAATTATCTTCAGCAAAACTTTACTTGTATGTGATATTTATGATATTGTTTGATAATTTCTGTGTTAGTGACAGTAGTCAAAGAAGCTCTGGTGGCACAGTGCCTAAGGCATTTGACTGCTAACCAGAAGGTTGGCAGTTCAAACCCATCAGCCACTCCACAGAAGGAAGATGAGGCAATCTACTTCCATGAAGATTTACTGCCTTGAAAACCCAGTGAGGGTCACTATGAGTCAGAATCTACTCAATGGTAGTGGGTTTGTTCTTGGGTTTTTATGACAGTAGTGCAGTAGTGACATTATTTTTGATGGCTTCAGCTCACTGCACTGAAACTGAGCTCTTGGACTATTTTGATTGAATAAGTGAAACCCAAATTCTTAGTTCCTCAAGTTTCATTGATAATTAATCCTGGATGATGTCCCTAATTATCAACTGATTTAAATATCTAGATTAGAATTTTCTATCCAGAGTTAGAAATTGATAAACCTAATATAAGTTTGTAAAAGTAAATTACCAAAAGGTACATCTCACAGAAATGTACTTATAAAATATCTTGTTAAAAATTACTTTCCTCTTTAAATTGCTTTTCAGTGTGAGAAATATGGTCTTCTATAGATAAAGACAACATTTACCTGAAGGCAAATATTTTGGTATGCTTACTGGCTACTGAAGTGTCTTCGAGGATACTTAAACCCATTAAAAACACAGCCATCCAGTCGATTCCAACTCATAGTAACCAGAGTAGAATTGGCCCATAAGGTTTTCAGGGCTGTAAATCTTTACAGAGGCAGCCCTATCTTTCTCTGAAGAAGGAGCTGTTGGGTTCAAACCACCAACCTACTGGTAAGTAGCCAAATGCTTTAATCACTATGTCACCAGAGCGCTCTAGGAATACTTAGTGCACTCTAAGTCAGAAGGTGTTAATTCTTTTTTGGGCACTTTGTTTTGTGGATAGTACCCCAACTTGGAGAAAACACATCATTGTCCTACCTGTGTTATATCCTCCCCCTACATATGACAGGCTTCCCATATGGAAGAAAATAGAAGCCTCCAAAGAAACAAAAGTGACTAGATCTAAGCATCTATGGATTGCAAAGTCCTCACTTGTGATCTCTTCTCACTTTTTTGTAAGTTCAACCATTCTGAATGGTTTACATTATGAGGTTCACCTATGATTAGATATATCACTTAAACATCCCCCTACTTTTTTGAAGAAAAGTATGCCATGAGAGCCTTTGATGATACTTGGAGCTAATTTTTTGAAGAAAGAGAAATAAAGCTTTAATGAAGTCACAAAAATATTTGAAAACAACTTGCCCACAATATGAAGAAGAACGTGCCATCAAGATTGGAGGAAGAATCACTAACAACCTGCAATATGCTGATGACACAACTTTGCTTGCTGAAAGTGAGGATGACTTGAAGCACTTACTGATGAAGATTCAAGAATATAGTGTGCTGTGTGAATTACATCTCAATATATAGAAAACAAAAATCCTCACAACTGGACTTATAAGCAGCATCACAATAAATGGAGAAAAGATTGTGGTTGTCAAAGACTTCACATTGCTTGGTTCTACAATTGCTGTCAATAGAAGCAGCAGTCAGGACATCAGACAACGTATAGCATTGGGCAAGTCATCTGCAAAAGATCTCTTTCAACTGCTGAACAGCAAAGATGTCTCCTTGAGGACTAGGGTGTACCATATATATATATACACATACACACACACACATATATATTCCTACAAGCATGTCCTTATTTTGCATTTTACACATTAGATTTGAACTTTATATTACTATCACCCCCACCCATGCTCCATGCCACTACTTACTACTGGTTTTTCTTTTTGAACTGTTCTTGAAATTATATTTTCCATAGGAGCTCTGGTAGCATAGTGGTACCAGACTGCAGGCACTTGACTGCTAACCAGAAGGCTGGTGGTTCAAACCCACCAGCCACTCCTCAGAAGGAAGGTTGGGCAATCCTACTTCCGTAGTGATACTGCCTTGGAAACCCAAGGAGGGGTCGCTATGAGTCGGGTCCAACTCAATGGCACACAACAACAACATATATATATATATATATATATATATATATGTATAATAGGAGTTCTGGTGGGTAATGCCTAAGGCATTTGATTGCTAACCAGAAGGCTGGCAGCTCAAACCCACCAGACACTTCTCAGAAGGAAGATTGGGCAATCTACCTCCATAGTGATACCTCCTGGGAAACCCAAGGAGGGGTCACTCTGAGTCGAATCTGACTCGATGGCAGTGAGTGTGGTTTTTGGTTTATATGTGTGTGTGTGTGTATAATATATATATTATACACACACACACACACACACATGTATCTTCTCAGAGTGTTTTTTGGCAGCCCCTTTTCACTCAACATGACACCAAGCAGATAGATAAACCTGTACAGTTGAATTAGCTTCTGAATGGAAAGGTCACAAAGAAACTAGAACTGATGCAGCATATAAATATTATTACAGGTATTCTCTGGTAGGCATGTGTTTCTGAATCCTAAGAAATCTAATTAGCAGTTTAAAAAATCTTTATGTAGCACCTTTATGTGCTTAAGTTAAATCTAAGAAATATATATATTTTCAAGAAATATAGGTCAAAACTATCACATCTCACCACTATGATAATCAAGAGTCATATTTCTAATCTAATTTACCTTGAATGAGTGTAAAATAAATGCTTTTTTGCAAACTTGGATTATGTATTTTAAACTATACCAATGGGTTACAGGGCTTGGATTTAGTAGGTTGATGTTTCCTTAGGCTAGAAAATATTTGTATTCTCAAGGAAAACATCTCTGTGTTATTCATTGTGCCGGGTGAATCTGAACATTCTAAGTTGATTCAAAAACCCTCCTTCTTTACCATCATATCCTGTCAGATAATGAGCAGCCCCCACAAGTGTGGAGGAGTCATAAAATCAGGCAGTAAGAATGTAATGCATCATAGATATTTCGTTATATACTACAGACATTTGAAGATTCATTAACTAAGATAATCATGTGAGAGTGATTAACACGTGGCCCGACACAGAGTTAGAATCTCAATAAATGTTCATTTATTTCCTTCTTCACTTCTTCCAGCACTCCTTTGCTCAGTGAGGGAGGGAGACTAAACTTTAAACTTTCCTTCACTTTCTTGTTAGCTGTGATCTTTCTGCTGCATCACTACATCGTAGGAGGTGGTCTAATCTCTTGGTAATAACAATGAACCCAACCATCAGCGTTAGGTGTGGCATTTGGGATATAGAATGTAGTACCTGTCTGGACTCTACTTTCTCTAGTTGAAAATGGAGAACTCATTGTCTGACTCATCATTTTGCCAAGGGAAGTTTCAAGAATCAGTAATATAACAGACAAACTTTCTTCCACACATTATTTAGGGTTTGTGGTCTTTAAATATTTTAAATGTTTACCCAGAATCCAGAATAATGGCTGTTAGGCTATAAAGTAGAGTTCAAGGATGGATCCAGGTTCCATAATGTCTGAGACATATACAATTTGGGAGACTAACTTTAAGAAAAAATTGCCAATACCAACTTCACTCTAAAAGTGAATATTACTTTAGGATAAGAAAATAAATCACAACAAATTACACTGATTGAAACAAAGCAAAACAAAACACCTTGCTTCTAGTCAATTCCAACGCATAGCAACCTTCTAGGGCAGTGTAGAACCACCCCATAAGGTTTCCAAGGCTGTAATCTTTAAGTAACAGACTGCCACATCTTTCTTCTGTGGTGTGGCTGGTGGATTCAGATCACTGGACTTTCAGTTAGCACTCAAGTGCTTAACCGCTGCACCACCAGGGCTCCATATACATGGATCAAGGGCAAACAGACATTACAAACACCACAAAACCCGGAAAAAACGTCATATATTTCTATTAACTAACTACCTAACACCCCATCTAATATTCTACATTTTAACTTTGTACCGCTTTGTTGACAATTTTGTAATGGAGAAAAAAGATAACTCTTTCACATACATGGCTGATCAAAAATTAATTTTTATTATTAATAGTTTATAAAAGCTTCAGTCTGTTTTGCTCTGCCAATGACAATTTTGATGCATTGCATCATCTGAAAACACCAATCTCCATCAGGGCATGACAAGTCAGATGAATTAAAACAAGATCCCATACACTGGCTGCAAAACCGTATTACTTCACATAGTCATACATATTGTTTGTAGTCCCGTTACAGGTCTATAGAACATTTTAATTCTGTTTTGCCTCACATCCAAAAAGAAAATTAATGTAACTTAAATTTATAATTGTACAAGCTGCTTAATCAAGTCTATTCCATTTGACTAGGTTTCAGTGAGAATCAAATTCTGTATCTAGAATTGTACATATCTGGGAATTGAAAGGATTTTCCACAAATTAGCTTGGGGCTCTTTACATTTAAAGTCTTTATTATTATTATTATTATTATTATTATTATTATTATTTTATGACCTACATCCTTCTGGTGCGAAAGGACAAGCTTACATTTCAATCTGACCCCTGGCCCTGCACCTTTGGTCAAAACCCCAGATGAGCTGTTGGAGTACGTGTAAGAGTACTGCTGGTAACAATTTGTTATGGAATTAATTGTATCCCCCCCAAATATATGTTGAAGTCCTAACCCCTGTACTTGTGAATATGGTCTTATTTGGAAATAGGATTTTTCTTTTTTATGTTAATGTGATTATACTGGAGTAGAATGGGTCCTAACTCTAGTTCCTTCAGAGGGGTGTCTTATAAAACAGAATACAGTCATGCAGAACACACACACAAGGGAAAGATATCATAGGGAGATGTGATCTATTGGCAGATTAAATGCTCAGAATTTCTCACCCTTATAAGATAAGCATATAAAATACCTAAAATAAATCTTTGATTTCCAAAATGTACCATCCTATACCTATTCATCTACCTGATTCTCCCATGTAAGAATACACTTATCCTTCTCTCATTTTCTAAGTTGAAGTCTAAATCTACAAGTCCAGGAACACTAATGACTGCTGAAAGAGACAAAGAAGGACTTCCCCAAAGCCAACACATGAATTCAGACTTCTGGCCTCCAGAACTGTGAGAAAATAAATTTCTGTTCTTTAAAGTCACCCACTTGTGGTATTTTTTATTATGGCAACACTAGATAATGCAATGCACTGCCATCAAGTTGGATCCAACTCATAGTGACCCCTCCTTGGGCTTCCGAGGCAGTGTCAGTATGGAAGTAGATTGCCCAACCTTATATAACACTAGATAAGTAACACATAATTACTACCCCAGCATGGCTAGAAAATATTCAACCATGCGTAAAAGCAAAACTGTGAAACACAGTAAACCCAAACAAAATGTATAGCCAACTGAACTTCTAGTCACATTGCAAAAATGCTACTTCAACACTGCCTGGTGTGAGAAGGTATGTGACTGGGAGGAGGATTCAGAGTGGGAACAGAGCAGTCATAACCTATGACAGCTAGACTGGTTTAATTTGGCAAGTTTTAATGACCATGGGAACGTGTTGCTTTGGTTCCCTCTTACTGAAAGAAGGGGACCCATACATGTGTGGGCTGTGAAGCTTAAAGTTTCATTAACATCATGGTAACCTGTCTCCAACATAGTGATTAAGAGCTCAAGCTTGAAGTCAGACACACCAAGGTTTCAATCCCTTTCAAACTGTGTAAAATTCATTAAGCCACTGAGACGCAATATTATCATCTGTAAAACGGATATAATAAAACTTGCCTTATATAGTTGCTATGGAATTAAAATAAATTTATTTATGTAATATAATTTTTATATTCTAAGCCCTCAATAGCTGGTAGCTATGTTTATGAGTAGATTGAGTGCTCAGAATGTCTCAAGCTTATAAGATAACCAAATAAAATACCTAAAATAAATTTTTGATTTCTTATACTCATCCTATACCTATTCATCCACCTGATTCTCCATCTAAGAAAACACTATCCTTCTCTCATTTTCTAATTTGAAGTCTATATATCCTTCCAGACCCAGCTGTGATCTCACCTGTTCATTTTAGCCTCTCTTATTTTTAAGCACTGTAATAATTGGAGCTGTGTGTCAACTTGGCTGGACCACAATTCTGTGTGGTTTAAGCAGTTGTGATGTGGGTTATTCCAGTGGTGGGATGTATATGTTTTGAGCAGCCAATTCATTGAAAGGGAGTTTCCCTAGGGCTGTGGCCTGCTTCCAGTATATTTATGGACATCCTGGAAAAAGATACACTCTTCTGTGGATCAGGATTCTGTTGTGCTGCCTACAACTCTCCATGAGTGAACAATCCACCATTTGGCCTGGAAATCTTGGATTCGTCATTCATTGGAATCAACAGCCAGTATACTGCCTGCCAACCTTCAGCTTATCAGCCCCTGAAGGAGCATGCATCGGGAAAAGCCTCCAGCTTGACATTTGATCCAAGAACTTGGGACTTGCCAGCTTCTATAAGTATGTGAGCCATTTTCCTAAGATAAATTTCTCTTTCTCTCTCTCTCTCTCTCTATGTATATAAAGCTTTACTGGTTTTTCTTCTCTAGAGAAACCAGTCTAACACATTTGGTACCAAGAGTCATGTGGTTCTACAGAGACAAAATCATAAGGATGGGCTTCCTAAATTGGTTCTCCAATTTGATTAATCGTAAAGGCACTGGTGACCCTGCCTCTGTTAGTAAAGAGAGCCGTAGCATGAGGTGGCAACATTAATATGCAAAATAGCACCACCAATAGATCAAGTACTTCTGAGAAGTGAGAAGTTTTGTCACCATGAGGAGTATCAGGAATCTGATGGGTTGGTCCTACTTACACTAAACAAAGTGGTGAAAGAGCAAGATGAGCTCAGGACAGCTGAGTCACAGCTTAAGTGCTGCATAAAAGACCTCAATGTTTCCAGTTGTGCTCTGAAAGAGAGGCTTATTTCTTCTAGTAACAGAGCTGATATTGCCAAAAACCAAATCCAGAGTCTTATTGTAAGGGTGGCTGAATTACAATACCAATTAACTTACTAACCAGAAAGGTGTCTGAGGTTAAATTGAGGGCATTGATTGGGAAAAAATGGGATCCTGAAACCTAGAATAGGGACATATGGGCAGATAGCCAGAAAGATCAGGATATGGAGCCTATAAATTCTGTTGAATCCCTCTTCATCTGAAGGGATTACTGTAAAACCATTATCCCCTCCACCTCACCTGGATGGGATTAACCCAACTGTTCCTACTGGATCATTGCCTGAGGCAGAGGCAGAGGCCATGGAAAACATTGTTGAATGTTCTCAGGAAGTGCCCAACCACTCATTGTTGCTCCTAGACCTATGACTAAAGTTAAGTCCAACCAAACCCCAAAAGGTGAAATGCAAAGTGTGACTGAGGAGATGGTACTCTACACCTGAAAAGACTTACTTGATTTGCTAACATGTACAGACAGAGAATATGTATGGCAATGGCTACTGAGGGTTGGGATAATGGCACAAGGAATGTAACATTGGATCAGTCTGAGTTTATTGATTTAGGCCCACTAAGTATGGATTCTTCATTCTGTGTTTCAGCTTCAGAGGCTAGGAGAGGATCTAATAGTTTGATTGGCTTCCTGAAGCATGGATTATGCGGTGGCCTACCTTAATTCAAGTTGAAGTACCAGACCTGCCTTGGTATAATGTAGAAGAAGGTATCCAGAGGCTTAGGGAAATTGGCCTGTTAGAACAGATTTATCAGATTAGACCCATAGGGCCAGAAATAGAGAGCCCAGAAAACACATCTTTCACCAGCACGGTGAGGAATAAATTTGTAAAGGGAGTCCAGCATCCTTAAAGACTGCTGTGATTGCTATTTTATGTAAGCCGAACTTGACAGTGGGAACTGCCGTAATTGAACTAAGAAGACACTAAACTACAATGGGGCTGATTGGACCCTGTGGTAACAGGGGGAAAGTGGCAGCAGTTAATTGGCAAAGGCAAGGTGGGCATGGTTACTACAATGGACAACAAAGTCAGAACAGTAATCAGAATAGTCTGACATGTGTGGAATTATGGTATTGGTTACTTGCGCATGGTGCTCCTGGTAGTGAAATACATGGCAAGCCTACTAAGTATTTACTTGATCTGTATAGACAGAAGAATTCTAGGTCATGTGAACAGCAGCCTAGATTGAATCGCCAGAATACAGAGTCATAGCTTCTCAATCAATTCCCAGACTTGAGTCAGTTTACAGACCAACAACCCCTTGAATGAAGGGAGGCTGGGTTCCTTTGAGGAAGGACTCCACTACGTTGTCAAAAATTTATAACGTCAGTCTTTCTCCCAGCCTTCCCCAAAGGGATCTGAGGCCTTTTACAAGAGTGACTGTTCTTTGGGGAAAAGGAAATAATCACTTTTTTGGGGATTACTGGACACTGGCTCTGCACTGACACTAATTCCAGGAGACCCAAAGCATCATTGTGGTCCACTAGTCAGAGTGGAGGCATATGGTAGTCAAGTTATTGATGGAGTCTTAACTAAGGTGTGTCTCACAGTGGGTCCAGTGGGTCCCCAAACCCATCCGGTAGTGATTTCCCCAGTTCCAGAATGCATAATTGGAATTGATACACTGAGCAATTGGCAGAATTCCAACATTGGGTCCCTGATATGTGGAGTAAGGGCTATTATGGGAGGAAAAGCCAAGTGGAAGCCATCAGAACTGCCTCTACATTACAGTATATTATGTGACTGGAATGTGTTTTATCTTATTTTTCTGTATGCAATAAAGGTAAAGCAAAGTAGAAAATTCTAAAAATCTTATTTATGTCTGTACTTGAGATGAAAGCTTCTTCCCAAATATGTCCCACAAAATATGTTCACAGACACAATATTTAAAGGCAACTTTAATTACTTCTCAATATTGGAGCATTTCAGTTTATTCTCCAATTTTCAAGTTTTCTATAAAAACCCAAAGAGCTTAAACAAATTTTCATTTCTCCATCAAGCCTTTCTGAATAGGGACTCCTCTTCTTTCTCTGAATTCCTGTAGCAACTTTCATATGTACACAACTTAGTGCTTATTACTAAGCCTTCTATGAATTATGGTTATCTTTCCAGGTACCTATGTTTTAGCTGTATGATACAATTATAAATGTATTGAAATCACTTCATGTGGCTCTCAGCAGAGCCTTGAATAGAAAAAAAAAAAAAAAAAAACTTTTAATAAATAAGCTGGAAATCAGAATGATTTTGACCACAATTTACAAGATATTCAACAGAACAACAACATAGCAATACTCGTTATGTGCCATCGAGTCAACTCTGACTCATAAAGACCCCCTCCTTGGGTTTCTGAGGTGGTATCACTACGGAAGTAGATTGCCCAACTTTCCTTCCAAGGAGTGGCTGGTGGATTTGAACCACCAGCCTTCTGATTAGCAGTCAAGTGCCTTAGGCACTAGGATACCAGAGCACCTATAGCAATACTAGCCATCACAAATGCACACAGTGATGTTTAGCTATCACAAATGCACAGTGATGTTTTTATATTTTTATCTGTTTTATATTTCTATGTGTTTTGTTCCTCGGCTTTTTAAATAAAAATGCTGAGTACTTCATCAGAATTCTCATCAAAAATTCAAGTCAAATTTACATTAAAATAATAATCTAAAAAGTCTAGTTATATTTTAGCATCAAAGAAGCTTTTCCTCGCTGTGGTTATGTTTTTAATTTTTTTAGCGTACAACCCAAGTTAAGATTCCAGTTGACAAATATATATCTACCATGGATTTTTTTTTAATAATAAAATGTAATTAATAAATTTTAATAATAAAATTTAACAATATTCTAAAACCTAATTTTGTGTGTTAGATTCATTTAAAATGAGGTTGCTACTCAATAATTTGAGGAAAATATATTACATCAGCCTCAACATTTAAAATAACCCAGAAGTTAAGACTCTTGATAAAGAAAAACAGCAAGATTCCCAAAAAAATGTATGAAAGCCAAAGGAAGACACTAACGCACAGCACAAAGTCATTTGGCCTCACAAGTACGGTACCCAATGGATTCAGCTGAAAGAAAATGAAACATGTGAAAAGCCCAAGGGTCAATGGGAGCTATTGATCTTGGTAATGCCAGACTACAGAAGTGGTTCAAGAGTAAGAGGCCATCAAGGATAAGAAGTTTTGGATTAACAATGGCCTTGAAGCTACCTCTGGAAAGTGAGGAGCCCTCAGCTGTGAGAGCTGTATTAACCTCTTCAGACCTCTAGGGTTGAAAATGTTCCATAAGGGATAGTTTATAAACTGGGTCCTAACTGCTTGGTAATGTACCTTCCAAAAGCCACTGCTCTGTGCTATGATTAGGTCTGGAATTTGTGAAGTGCTGTCATTGTCTTTGTAACTCCATAATGAATTCTAACTCACTGCCGTCGAGTCGATTTCGACTCATAGCGATCCTTCCTTACCTGATCTATTGGACAGCTATATATCTAATTAGGGTACAGAGTCTTACCAAAAAAGCCAAACAACCTATTTAATCCTCCAATGGATGAACACAGACACAAAAGAGATACACTTTGATTGCTGCTCCTTTTGCTAACCGCGTACAAATTTTAATAGACTGTGGTAACTGGTTTTATTGTTTCACAAGATATATACTTGTTTAAGATGTGTGCATTATCCATTTCATTATATCATTTCTTGAAAGTATGAAACTAGTTGTGCTTTCTGTTTTCACCACCTACAAGCATAGTTTTGTACTCTCTGTTTCATGTAGAGGCCAATCAACATGATTTTTTCATTGGATTACAACACAAAACAGAGTCCTTTCTTTCAGTTATTCATTTGATACCACTGATTCACATCAAGACCACTTCAGTGCTGGTTTTGTTAATTAGCAAGACCAGCAGAGGGAGTGCAAGAGCATTGCTACCCAAAAAAAAAAAAAAAAATCAACATTTTCAAGAATAATAATAACAATTAGAAGTTGTAAATCTGACATTATAATACTGATGGTTATATAGCACAATCTAAATATGGAAGCAACCTTGGCAATACATAGACAAAACTTCTAGTCACTGCCACACATCTTCATATTCATAAACTTGCTCAATATTGCTGTGTTTCACTTTTTCAGTTTCGAAAATGGCTGTCACAGTAGCTTACATTAAGATAAGAAAAGCTCTTTGTCTTCTTTAAGAGGAAGTGATTACTTAGAGAATGGAACTATTGCCACAAGAATGAGGTTTATGTCATTTCTGTCTTTCAGGGCTCTAGTTCATTTCTTGGGAGTTCTGGTAGCATAGTGGCTAAGACACTTGCCTGCTAACCAGACGGCTGGCGGTTCAAACCCACCAGCCACTCCTCGGAAGGAAGGTTGGGCAATCCTACTTCCGTAGTGATACTGCCTCGGAAACCCAAGGAGGGGTCGCTATGAGTCGGGGCCGACTCGACGGCACATAACAACAACAACAACAACAAGTTCATTTCTTAGCTTTGACCATGAGTAAAAAACAATGATTGGGTACTATCCCCTGATGCCCTAAGAATAGGGTTTCAATTTGATCATGGAATTAGAGACACACTTTTTGAATGTGAATGAATAAAAATAATTACTCTGCAAAACAGTGTAGGAATGCCTTTCCATCAGAGAGAAATTATTTATTCTGATCCCATATACTATTTTACAACACCTATTTCCAGATCATTTAAAGAAGTTACACATTTTCCAAATATGTTTTCAGGCGAATTTTTACAATGGAGTCCTGTTCACATCCACCATTCAATGGCAGATTACATGGAACCTCAATTCATCCTTAAGAGGATGTGCTACAGTTGTATTTTCCAGAAGTCTTAGGTAGTGTTTCTTATGAGATAATTTCTGCAGGCCCCACAGCCATTCTTTGCCAGAGGGAATCTTTGAAAGAAATGATAATGAAAACAAACCAGGCTTCACACCATGTTCAGCTAAATAAAACCTTTTTTGTTTGTTTTAGAATTTTGCATAATCTTTTGGATGGTGCTACTTCTCTAGAAGTTTAGCAGAAAAATAGTTTGGAAAGTAAATATTCAGTTCTGCTTTCTCCAGTAGATGTCACTTTCTGTATATAGGATATCAAGATATATAAGAATGCAAGGTATTTCTTACAATGGTGACAAAAAATAACTTTGGTTTCCAGCCATATGTAACAATTTTCAAGTTTTCCTTGCTATTTTCTAGTGTTTGGAATCTTAAGGAATATTAGAGGCAAAATGCTATTAATTAACCATCTTAGATTCTTCTGTGTAGCCTTAGCAGCAGCCATTAAGCACAGGTGTGTTACAATATTATAAGTGATTTTTCAATAATTAAGGAGACTTTTTGGTGCAGTGGTTAAGAGCTTGGCTTCCAACCAAAGAGTGGGCTGTTCGGGTCCACCAGCTGCTCGGTGGGAGAAAGTTGTGGCAGTCTGCCTTGGAAAGCCTACGGGGCAGTTCTACTCCATCCTACAGGATACTGAGTCAGAATTAACTTGACAACAATGGATTTTGTTTTGGTTTTTATTACTAATTGCAGAGAAGTATATATTATTCCAAATCACTTCATAAAATAGATTTGCCAGAAACAATCATGGTTTCTGAGTAAACAAGTGGTCATTAACAATACATTGCATATTTACCAATAAAGTAGTTACATATGAGTTCATCTAACCTATTATTATTTCAAGTATTATTCTTCATGGGTCTTCTATGTCATTTCAATATTCACCTGTTCATATGAGCTGGATATGTCTGAGAAAGAAAAGAAAAAGGAAAGTAGGAAGGAAGGAAGGACAAATGGAGGAGGGAGGAAAGAAGGGAAGGAGGGAAAGAGGAAGGGAGGAAGAAAGAAAAAATAATTATAAGCTTTAATAACATTTTTATGGCATCCACATATACAAGAATGAAAATCAAATGATAGAAGAATATTAATAGTTAGAATGAAATAAATTTTTCCTAAAATACTTTCCAAAATGCTCTTTGCATTTCTAAACATAAGCCTCATTATGCTGTTCTATTTGTATTTCAGAGCAGTTGAATTTTATATTTAAGCTGTTTTAATAGATGACTTTGAAATGACAGAGGAGAGTACACTTTTGTTTCTTATTGATCCAACCAAGATTTTGCTTGTAGCCACTATAACTTAAAATAATAGGAAAGGCTAGAGAAGCTTTTTAAAATGTTGATGTCTGGGTCGCATCTGAGTCAGCCATTGTATTGACAAACGTGATTTGATAATTGCCAAATTAAGCTCCAAAGAAAATTAGTTAAATAACTTTTATTTTTAGATGCTTCCAACAAAATCTATGAAGTTTGATGGCAAATAATGACTGGATGCTAGGACAAAAATTCCCTAAGAAGGCAAAATGGACATATGGTTTTGACAAAACAAAGGAATTTACCTGGTCATCAAAGTAAACTACCAAAATGGTCTCTCTAGGTTTCAAATACTTTGTGCAGAAAGTAACCAAAAGAGCTCTCTTCTTATCTAAGGCAGAGATTTCTCGATAGGTTAACTGGAAACTTCTGTTACCATTCTTGTGTATATTTGGCTAAAACAAAGAGATTACAGGGGTTTGGGTAATAAAGAGATTTAGAGGCTTTCACCTTTAGGCTACTGATTTAAGTCCACCTCAGGCTGAGGAGACCTAAAATCATGAACGTTTTCCTCAGAACGTGTAGCTTACTTTTAATTCAGCCTAAATTAGGATCCACTTCATAATAAAGCCAAGAAGCAATTTTTTCACCTACTCAGAGCAAATGCAATTTTCAAAAGAAAAACAGATTGGACAGGAAGAATGAAAAGAAGCACATAGTAGAGACAGAGGAATTGCTGACGCTGGCCCTGCTGAACGTTTTCAAGAACTGTATCTGCTCCCCACTCTACTGTGCCGAGCCTTGTACTACTCTTGATCAATCAATAAATATTAATCTGTATTTTGAAAGAAAACAAAACCACAGTAATAATTTTAAAAAGGAGGACAATTGTTGGATTCTGTGCTTTGATCTGAACTTTGCAAAGAGCCATGAAAAGCATGAACCCTACTGATGGCTGTCAGTCATCTTTTCTCATGGGAAATCAGAGTCAGTGTCCCATTCAATTTGTACACTAGTCAAGGAGTCACTGGAATTCTTAGCACTGTACTCACATATTTTTCTGTTTTTATACTTCCCTTTTCTTTATAGTACTTAACACTAGATTAATTTAATAGATATGAACAGAAAACTGAGGATACTTTGAGAAATAGTCAATTGTTTAATTCCATAACCATAATAATTTAAAAATTTTTACTTTATCATCATTAGTTGAATCTCCAGGTAATATATTATCTTTCTCTCTTTTAAATTACTTTATCAAATATGACATTAATACAATATAATATTTATTGCATATATACAAATGACATGTTAGTAAATAAATGAAGTGGACATCTGTGTATCTTATATCCAAATTAGGAAAAGAAATGTCACCAGTACCTTTAGAACTCAATGAACCCCTTCTCACTCATCTCTCTTTCCTCTCTTCCTCCACAGGAATAATACCATCCTAAATATTGGGTTTGTAAGTCCCTTTCTTTACTCTTAGTATGAATGCTTTATAAGAATTTTAAGTAGTGACTATTTATTTAAAAAAGCACAACAAACATTTGGGAAAATTGAAAGATTGATTTTTATCAGTTTAAAAATGTTTATTCATTCAAGACTGTCTTTATCATTAGCATTCAATTACAAGATATAAAAATTCATGGAGCATAAGAATGCTTTACCTGCATATATCATCAAAATTCTATAATGCCCTGCACGTAAATTGCACTTTTAATAAATGATATTTTCAAATCATATAATTAAAAAAAAAAAAAAGACTTCAGAAAGGATTGCTAAGGAAATGTGTCATATTTCCTTTTTTGGAGGCTTAAAAATAATTTTTGTTTTTTAACTTCTGAAGTTTATAGGATCTTTTATCTAAAGATAGGATCAACATCTAGATGACTGATTATTAAACTTCTGGGTGTATTATTAGGGAAAAGATTCCTCAAATTACCTCTCCACTCCACAAATCTGTTTTTGAGATCTGAAGATGTGCAAGTCCTAAAAGAGAGTGGTCCCTGGGGCCTCTGTAAAGAGAAACTGGGGAATAACAGGGAGAATGAGCCCAGAGGATCCCTGAGGCAGCCTTCCGCACTCTTCCTCCATCTCTTCTGCCACATTCCAAAGTGCACTCCAGACTCAGTCAACCACCAATAAACAGAAGAATTCAATCTGTAGTTACCCCAGCAGCAAAGTAACTCTAACTATGTACCTAGTTCTTTTTTATCTTCCAAAACATCTCCCCTGGGTACACAGGTACATCCCATCTTTGTATCTTTCATCAAAACTATCAACCCTGGAATTATCTTTCTACAATTTAAGATAGAGGCATTCACTGAGCATCGGTTGTTGTTAGGTGCTGTCAAGTTGATTCCAGTTCATGTAACATGTAACACAGTAGAATTGCTCATATATTTCATTTAGTACTTTGGAGAATGTAAGTCAACATTTACCAATAAGTATAGCTTATAACTATACTTATATTTATTGGTGGCATAGTGCCTAAGGCATATGACTGCTTACCAGAAGGCTGGAGGTTAAAACCCACCAGCCACTCCTCAGAAGGAAGGTTGGGCAATCTACTTCCATAGTGATGCCGCCTCGGAAACCCAAGGAGCAGTCAGTCACTGTGAGTCACATTCAACTCCCTGGCAGTGAGTTTGGTTTGGTTTGGTTTATAGCTTATAACTATTTCAAACAAACCATTAGATGATAATTCAGTGTGTTTTAAACTTAGGGTTTCCTAAACTCACAATGTTATCAGTTATGAGTGTTTTTGAATTTTGTTTGAGGTTATTAAGAAACATTCCCAGTCTGAACCCTAAAATAGAAAAATGGAACATTTAAGGCATTGGTTGTTAAAATTCAGAATAAGACCTTTGATAGATTGATTATCTAATGGCTAGTGTGACAAGTGTGACAACAGATTCAAGAATAACATTGCCACCTCAGTAAAAAACAAACATGAGTATTACTAATTGTTAATTTATTTAATGTTTTAAATAATGTTAAAATCATTACAAGCATTGAAAATTTATAGCAGAGTGAAAGTTTGTATAATACTCTTTGTCCTAATACCACTTACATATCACCTATTCAGTATATTTCAGAAACATTTTAAGTTCACAGTCTTTGGTTTATCTTCCTGTCACATTCATTCCTTCCTCTATGTTTCCACAGTTACATTCCAAATCAAGTCCTGAGATTATCTTTTGCTTGTACTGGTATTCCTGTCTCCAAAGTTTGTCCTTCAATCTGTTTTACATGTCACTTCTAAAGTAAGTTAGTTCTGTACAGATTTTCTTCTGTCGTTTCTCTTTTGATGACCTCTGATTTTCCATGGAAATAAATTTTAAACTCCTTAATATGGACTTTAAATAAGTCTTCTTTCTAAATTTCCAACATTCTATCCAGCTACTGCAAATTTATGCTATCTCTATATCCAATATCTAAGCACTTTCACTAAATCCCCTGTACCTAGAAGTCTCTACCTTGCCCCATTCTGTATTTCCACCTACTGAAATCCTGTTACTTCCCCAACCCAAAGTACTTATTCTATGTACATTCTTTGAATTAATCACAAAGCACTTTGGTCATACTTACAGATTTTATCAAATTCTGCCTCTTATTTCGATTATGAAGAGTCTAAGTCTTATTAACTTCCCTATTCTCTGAATGATGTTCATACACAACACCCTCTTGACAGGTAAAATACCATATGATCAGATCGGTGTTTGTTGCATTAGCTTGAATAATTCAATTTATATGGCAAAAAGAAAAAGAAGCAAACCATTATCATCTTTTATCAAGGAGGTCTTGAAATAAAATTACTTGAGTGTTATTGTTTGTATGGATGATATATTAAAAAACTACTATTCCTGATATTTTCAAAGAATATTTATTTTGAGCATTGCAAAGTCCCAGGAATTGTGCTGGAGTGAGAATTCAAATATAAATAACATTCGGCATCCATCTTCCAAAAGCTCAAGATATAATAAGGAAGATGGGTACCCACCTACAATTAACTATAATACCACACTCTATTTGACTGCTAACCAGAAGGCTGGCAGTAAAAACTCACCAGCCACTCCTCAGAAGGAAGATGGGGCGATCTACTTCTGTAGTGATCCTGCCTCGGAAACCCAAGGAGAGGTCGCTATGAGTCGGATCCGACTCCACGGCAGTGAGTTTGGTTGTTTTGGTTAAGTATTCCAGAAAAGGTTGAAAACAAAATGCTCTGAAAGCACAAATGAGTGAGTAATTTATACTGATTGGGTTGAAAGAAGGAGGTGGTAACAGGGTTTGGACCACCCTGGGATCTCTGAAGTAGACCTTTAAATGATGAAGAAGCCAAGCCTTGTATAGCCATGCAGATGGTGCAGGACTCAATTTCAGGGGCACCATTCAGTTAAATTACAATGTGCATGGTGCTTCCTGGAGTTTTGCAGTCTGGTGACCCAGAAAAAGAGCCAGCCTTACCTGAGAGGCTTGAACACCAAATCAGGCAGATCTCTTTACATCTTAATAAGCTCAGTTAAAACTTTGCTGAGATTTCACCTTCCTATTTGTCTTCTTGGGAGCTCTGGTAGCATAGTGCCTAAGGCATTTGACTGCAAACTAGAAGCTGGCAATTCAAACCCACCAGCCACTCTTTCTTGGAAAGAAGGTTGGGCAATCTACTTCTGTAGAGATACCACCTTGGAAACCCAATGAGGGGTTGACTCTATGGCAGTGAGTTTGTTTTGTTTGCTTATTTAAAAGGAGAAGCCAAGCACAGAACAATTCTAAACACTTCAGTATTCACTAGTTATGAAATAACATAGGTTACATATGAGAATTTTCAAACCATAAGAAATCTTAGCAATTGTATTTTAAGTTCAGTGGTTTTCAAACATTTTAAGTCATTTCTATTTTTGCAAATTAAATTTTTCTAAAATCATTATGCAAACCAGTAAAAAAGTGAATGGTCTTTTCCCTGAGCTAATTTTCCTTTCCCCATCACTCTTATCACAGACCTAGATATTCAGAGACATAGTTTGAAAAGTGCTGCTTCTAGATCAACTGCCTCTTTTATAATTAAGAAAACAGAGATCCAAAGAAAGTGAAGTACCCTGTTCGTGTTCTTAACAGCAGTTAGTGGAAAAATCAGAAATACAAATCCCAAGAGCAGCCATGCACTGCTTTTCCAAGATAAAATTAATTCTATTTACATAGCAAAATGAGTATGAGGTCCAAGGGTCTCCCAAGGTGGCATATAGGATAGAGAGAGGCTGTCTCTTTTTCATGATAAGACAAGGCTTCATTGGAATTCAGTAAGTCAATGTTAAGTAATTCAGAATCAATGCTAAGTCTTTTATTTTATTCTATCTTTCCTTCATTTTGATATTGAATTACCAAAGATGACAGTTTCCATACCCTCTAACTTCTTGATCCCCGGCAAGGGAGGTGGTTAAAGAAATTCACCTCAGTGATGGCATGACTAGTCAGATGGCTTTTTGCTGTAGAAATTAAAGTGCAATGTATGATCTCCCCCAGTTTAAAGATTCAGAGCAACATTCAAATGGCCTTTCTGTCATCTCATGGATTGTGAACAATAGTTTCTGTATTCCTTGACATGTAATGTTTTAGAGATTAAGCAATTAAATATATTGTTGTTGTTGTTGTTATGTGCCGTCGAGTCAGACCCGACTCATAGCGACCCCTCCTTGGGTTTCCGAGGCAGTATCACTACGGAAGTAGGATTGCCCAACCTTCCTTCCGAGAAATATATATATATATATTATATATAAATTATATATTTTAAAAAACTCACTGCCATCAAGTCAATTTGACTCAGAGTGACTCCTCATGGTAGTTTATGTGTCAACTTGGCTGGGCTTGGTTAAATGGCTTTGCAGCTGGATGTAGCATAAGACTGGTAATCACCTCCATGGTGGAATCACCTGTGAGTAGCTGAGTAGCTGCCTTAGGAATGTGGTCTGCTTCTTTGTATATAAGGAACCGTCTCTAGCTTATGGTACGCTTGAACCCTGCAGGTAGCTGAGTGGTTGTTCAGCAGCCTGCCATGCTCTGCCAATCTTGGGACTTTTAATGGATTTGAATTAATGGCCTGCCATGTGGTTTGGTAATATCAGGACTGTGCCTTATTACTTGTCAACCTTGGGCTTGTCAGCCTCAGGAGCCAGCAGCTGAGTGAAGAAAAGTCTCCAGATTGAGTGGGCCAGGAGCAGAAGGCAGAGCTGAAGCCCAAGGTTGAGGGGCTTTTACCCAACCCACAGAGCCTGGCACTTTGAACTCAGACTTAAAAGCTACAAATTATAAAAATAAACTCCTATTTGTTAAGGCCATCCCATTTGTGGTATGTTCTGTTAGAGTAGCACTAGGTAACCAAAACACCCCTCTTTCAGTTTCCAAGGCACTGTCTCTATGAAAGTAGATTGCCCAGTCTTCCTTCCGAGGAGTGACTGATGGGTTTGAACCTCCAGCCTTCTGCTGAGCAGTCAAATTCCTTAGGTACTGTGCCACCAGAGTTCCTTATAGTTATTATATAAAATATAGTTAATAGCTATCATTTTAAAATATGTATTTTATATTAAATATTTCTAATTATGCAAACTACAAAGTTTATATCTATAATTTTAAAAATATTTAATTTTTATATATTTATTTATTTGTATATAATTTTATATAATTTAAGTATTTTTTATATGTCTGATTTATTTCAAATCATCAAATACATAGGTGTTGTAAATTATCCTTCTTGTCAACAAAGTTTCTTAACCATGACTAATTAAAACTAAATTTAGTTAGAGGAAGAAATAGTGTTTGCCTATATAGACCCTTAGGAGTTCTGGTAGTGGATTGCCTAAGGCATTAGACTGCTAACCAGAAGGTTGCTGGTTCAAAGCTTCTAACCACTCCTCAGAAGGACGATAAGGCAATTTACTTCTGTAGTAATACTACCTTGGAAACCCAAGAAGGAGTTGCTATGAGTCAGATCCAATGCGTCAGCAGTGAGTTTGTTTTTTGTTTTTTTTTATATATAAACCCTTGCTACTCACAATCAATCATTAAAACAAACATTGTGGCTAAACAATTTAAAATAAATTTGGATACTATATGTTGTAGTATATCATGGAAAAGGTTTGCTGAAAGATGTAATAGAAATACTTGCTTATTCATAATTTTTGAAAGCCAAGAAGCATTTAGCTATAGAACCAAAATAACTAGGGATGGTATACAAACGTAAATGCTAAGCTTGACTTGGATTAATATGACAACAATTACAGATTTTATATAAAGACCTTAAGAATTACCAAGACCATGGCTTTTGGAAGTTGTGGATATTCTTGACTATTAACAATACAGAAATCATCTTAGCATCCTTCCTAACAGAGCAGGGAATTGAAGAGAATGCAAAATTTTCTGTTTCTAGCTCTGCCACATCTGGATTTCACCTCCCAAACATTAATTTCTGCCTTAAAACATGGCCCAGAAAGAAGATATAATTTTCTAAACAGACCACAATCCCCCAGCTTCTTCCAAAATCAGTGCTATTGTGTGACATGATTTTCAGCTGATGTCACTAGCTTCATCAGTCATCCCAGAAAGCAGACGGAACAGAAGAAAGCCTCGCAAAGTAGAGTGTCTCAGAGAAATCCTTCCTAACTTACAGATAGTAACCCAAATATAAACTTCCAAGAAAAATTAATTAGAAACATTTCTGCATTAAGGCAGACCTAAACAAGTCTTGAAGGACCTCTGCTGGCTCAGTGCCTAAGGCATTTGACTGCTAATCAGAAGGTTGGTGGTTCAAACCCACCAGCCACTCCAAGGAAGGAAAACTGGACAATATACTTCCTTAAAGATTTACTGCCTCAGAAACCCATTGGGGGTCACTATGAGTTGGACCCAACTCCATGGCAGTGAATTTGGGTTTTTTTTTTTTTTTTTTGGTACCACTTCAAATATCTCTCATCCATATGCCCAGAGGCACACATGTACCTATGTATACATATACAAAAGCCACTGGGACAAAAGAACCAATATCAAATTAATGACGACTTACTTGCTGGACAAAATGAAAGCATTTTTACTTAACTCACAAGGTTGCCTACATTTTGCGTTTCTAATTATTTCTAAGGCTTCTTGCAAATATTTGTATTTTGAATCTGCTTCCTTCTAACAGAAAAAAATTCACTAGCACTCTCCAAGTTATTTTATCATAAAGGGGTTTAAGAGAAACTGAGCTATTCTTTAAAGTTATGTAAGCTAGATGATTACCTTTATTTTAGAAAGCAACTGTATAGGAATCATTGCATATTTAATCCTTTTTAGTGAAACAAGTAAGGGCACTTCAGGCATAGGCTTGAAACTCTGTCTTTGAAAAGAAAACTCTGTCTGGGGTGAAAATATGATGTCCAACCACTTTCTACCTGGCTGGCCTCCAAGTATGTGATGAACTGCAAAAATATAATATACAAAAGAAATATTTATGTGTCTTCTTCTTTCATCAGATACACAGTATTTTTTCTCCCATGTCACAAAAACTGTAACCACAATTTACAAGTATATGCACAATCAAATTGCTATTGATTTAGCGATGCATTTCTTTGATGTCCCTTGCCTTAACCTCATTTATAAAGCTGTTTTGCATTATTTCAAACTGTCAATGATTTGTGACTCATGAATATTCAAATCTAATTTGCACTTACCTTTTTGGTATGCATGCTTACTTGCAATATGCTTCTACAGTTGCCCTTTTGTTTTGTATTTATTTGTATATTATTTTTATTGAAATAATATTCCTTTACAAGCTTAGTAAGTCTATTTAAAAACAACAAGAGTGGTTGACAATTGACTCCTTTTGATCTCAGTGCACCACCTCTATATTTTACTATTTATTGAGCTTAGGCATTCTGCAAACATTTCTCTAATAAAATAGCCATGATTTTGCTATCAATTCCAGAGGGATGAGTTTAGTTTTGCTGGATTCTGTACCCCTAGGGTAGAGTCAACAATTTTTAGATGAACTTCAGTCTTACCAAAAAAAAAAAGGAGAGCGAGAGAGAGAAAAAAAGGATTATTTCTGGTGGAAAAACAAAAAGTTCATGCAGAATTGAGCCCTTCATGTCAGTGTGGATCAACTTTTCCACTTACACTGTGGAATGCAAGAAATGAAACCTAATGCGCTCAAGCACTAAAAAACACTTTTAGATGTCCTTCAGATGATGATAGCTAAAAGAGACACCCAGGACTTTGTGGATTGCAGGTATGTCACTAGTGATTGAAGCTCCAAAACAGCAGAGGAAGGAGCCACCTACTTAGGAATGGACAGTTTCTTCTTGCAAAACCTGTTTAGGGACAAATGGAAAGTGTCTTTTGGGGGAAAAAAAAAAAAGATAACAAATTTCTCTTTTGTAATTGATTTATGAACTCAACTGTGATTTCCAAGATCATTCAAACAATTAAATGCCCTACTTTGCCAAAAAGAAAAAGAAAGCATTTTCAAATATTTATATTTTTATGCCAGTAGCTAAAATAAAAAGATCGTCCATAGCCTTTACAATGCAACAAATGTGGGTATGCTTAATTTGTGTCATGCTCAATTCTTAAACTGCTTCTTGAGCTATAAAGAAATCATTGACCACCTATTGCCTTCCATTTCAAATAATGTCCCGCAATCACTCTATGATTGTGCACAAAGGATGGACACAGGTCTCAGTTCACCCTATCTGGCTTCTTTATATCTTCCTTCTTACAATTTCTCATTGTCCCTTGATTGGACATACTCCCATATGATCTCTTTCTCAAAGCTACCAAATTGCTAAATAATCTGTTTTGTAGTCATTTGGTTTTGCTGGATTTTTTCTTTTCTTTTTTTGGGGGGGCAGGGGGGTTTCTATGCTTTTTATTACTGGAAAAATGTTTTACTGCCTTGATATTTTATTGTTTACATGTATTTAAACAAATATCCTTTGTTTCAAAGAGTTCATTTTGTTTTCCCAACTTTCCCATTTTCTTTATAATTGTTGACATCATCATGATTCCCCCCATTTTGAAAATCAAACACTGCATAGTCACTGGACCCCACAATATGCTACCCAAAGCTACACAGAAGGAAACTCCACAGGATGCTCTTGTTACACATTTAACTAAATGGTTTATTACATCCTGAACTCTGACCTATGAATCACAGGACCTCACCCTGGAATACAGAACATTGTTAGGAGCAAGGGTCCTGTGACATGCACTTTGATTCTGTTACTAACTGGCCGTGTAAATTAGAGCAAGTTGTCTAATCCATAAAACCTTCAATTTCTTCATCTGGAATATTGGGGAAATAATAGTAACTACTTTAGGTTGTTACAGGAATTAAATAAGATTATTCAGATGTAATACTTTGCACACTGCTTGGTAGTTAGTCAGTGATTAATAAGGAACAGCTATTAAGTACTCAGTTACTAACCAAAAAGCAGTTAATAGACGAGAGGCACCTCAGAAGAAAGGCCTGGAGATCTGCTTCCAAAAGGTCAAAGCCTTGAAAACCCCTTGGAGGGCAGTTCTACTCTGCACACCTGGGTCACCAGGTATTGGAATTAACGGCAACTGCTTTGGTGATTGTTGTTTGTGTGTATGTGTGTGTATTCCTACAGCCTAATGTTTACCAGAAATTATATCTAGTCTTTAATTAATTCTAAACTGAGAAAATATTGGCTGTTTAATATCTATTCCATGTCTCCCACATAGTGTATCAGGTTAAAGCATTTGCTCCAAGGTTGTGTCCTCCCTCTTACTAGCGATTGGTTCAGGATCTCTGGCTAAACCAACAGCATCAACAAACAATGAGCATACAATGAGATGTGGGGGGACATTTGCTGAGCATTCTCAAATTTGGCTCTTGTTCATTTTCCTACAACAACATCCAGAGGAAGAAAAGCAAGCCCTTTCTTCTCTATATTATTGTGGGAAGATATGAACACTACCTAGGTATTATCAAATATCCTTAGATTTTATCTGGCTACCTAGCTATCAGCCAGAGGATAAAACTGATATGCATTAAGAGGGCAAAGCCAAAAGAACTGAAGGGAAACAGAGATGGGGCCTTTGGCTTAGGTCAGACTGAAACCTATCCCACCTTGTCAATTGCATAGATTTATTTCCTCATTGCTTATGTCAGTCTAATTTAGGTATCTGTTACTTGCAGCCAAAATTATCCTGATTCAAGAGGCAGCTGAAAACCATGTACTCTACATATTAGTTCATAGCACAATACTCAATCCCAGAGAAGTCCAGTGGCCAGGTTCACAAGACTATATAAACATGATTTAACCTTTCCTGCCTTTTCTAAGTCAGTGGTCCAGCCACATCTTCACAATGTGTCTGCATTTCTGAAAAAAGAAAAATGAAAAAAAAAAATTTCCAAAGTAGATCCCCCAAGATTTCCTGGTCTCCTAAATAATCAGCAAAACCCACAAAATTCTTTCTGCTTTTGTAGGAATTCAAAGCATGGGGCCACCCTAGCTTGCTTCTATAACCTCATCTCAGATCCATAAATTGAAGAATTTCACCACTCAATACATGCTCTGAATTTTATATCAACTGCTTTTTAGAAAATCACAACCTAAAGTAAAATGGCAGCACATGCATATAATTCAATATCATGAAAATGAGTTCATGGTTTGTTTTATTGTTTCATGTTCTTATTTCCTAGCTGACCAATTTAACCTGGTATATTTAAACTAAAAATAAGTTGATGCCCTTAAGCTCCATTTTTGCATCTATATAAGGAGGATAAATCCAGCTTGTTTTAGCTCTGAGGAACCTGTGTAATGGTTTGTATGATCAAAATAAGCAATTCGTATTTGAAAATCAAACAAAAAACTGTTCCTGCTACCAAATCAGTTCACTCTTTCTCTACTGCCTCTCTATCCCACTAGCCCCCAGCTATCCATGATTTAATCTTATCAGGAGCTCTCAGGATTACAGTTCCAGTACTTCTTTGAAAATGCAGTAAGAAGAGAAACCAGAGAATTCTCCATTGCACTAGAATATATAGACCCATAGACCTGGAGACATCCTTTGATATTATCTAAAGGACAAACAACAGATAAAGCACAGGCTTGCCTGGGGTTACACCATTAGTAGCAAGTTCTCTGACTCCCAGGCCAGCATCACTTCCACTACTTCACTCTGCCTCTCATATAAAGTGACTTTTAAAAGATACATGAACAAATGTATTGCTAAATTTAATCTGTGGGACTGTTATTTATTGCTTGAATTATCTCCATAAGAATCTAAGTACATATCTCAGCTTTACAATTATATGAAGAAAAAAAAAAAGGGGCTGTTTGAATTTTAAGATATTGAAAGTTAAGTCACTGGCCCATCTTGCTGTAGATTTCTTTACAGCATGTAAGAAATATCCTTTCTTACGTTTCTGAAAACTAGGATAGAAGTAGTAAAGAAATGTGGTTTTAAATATGTTTTCTTATTGGTCTTCCTATGCTGAGATTTGACTAAATGGCATTTGTGGCCACTACAACTGTGGTCTTGACTCTAGTCACATGGATTGCATGCCCACCAAGTTGAGAGAATCTCCCCTGTCCAAAAAATATCAGTCTTAGAAATCAACAATAGAGACCACTTGGCTAGATTTAAAAAATAAAAACATTAAGAACAAATTAGTAATCAATTAATTTGTTCCGGTACCTTAAAAAAATATTTTTCAATGTCTCCATTTTCCTTACTCCACAGTGAGAATAATCACATTGCTTGTATACTTCTAAGTACTGATGCAAGAACTAAATAAGACCATTTATTTCAAATGTCATAAAACACATAATTTTCATGGATTCATACTTTGTTGCTCTTACACAGATATATGAATTTAATAAATTATTTTGACCAAAATAATAAAGTGAGGAAAAAAAAGAAAGTAAAACCACTGGTACTTAGAAAACAATAGATTCAAAATAGGAATTCTTCCCCACCACCACCACCACTACCACCACAAATACTAGGTAGGTATCTCTAGTTTAAACTTTTTAATTCAAAGTTGAAATGGGATCCTTAAAAAGATTGCATTGAACTCCTTTTTTAGAAATATTTCAAAACCAACTGCAAATCAATTATAAGCAAAACAATGTCTAGGATCTCTAGAATCTCCAGGACTAGTGATTAACAGGAAAGAGAAGGGATGAGAAAAATCACTTAGCAAAATTTAACATTCAATTTTTTAAAAAATATCTTAGCAAACTAGGATTACCCACTGCCATCTGGTCAATTCTGACCCATAGCAACCCTGTAGGACAGAATGGAACTGCCCACAGGGTTTTCAAGGTTGTAAATCTTTATGGAAGCAGACTGACACATCTTTCTCCCCAGGTGCAGCTGGTGGGTTTGAACTGCCCACCTTTCAGTTAGCAGCTGAGCACTGTGCCACCAAGGCTCCTTTAAGCTAGGCTTGGAAGGCAAAAAAGAATGTCCTTAATCTGAGGAAGATTATGATCAATTAACTACAGTAAATAGCACCCATAATAGAGAAATGCTAGAAACAGTCATTTTCAGATAAGGAATGAAAACAAAAGCCCACTATTTAAGAACACTTCCCTTCAACTTGTCTTACAAATCCAGTCCCAGATGATACAATAAGATAGAGAAGAGAAAGGAAAGGAAAGAAAAGAGGAAGGAAGTAAAGAGAAGAAAAAAAAAAAAAATTAGTCATAGGATTGTAAAAGAAGATCGTGTTGCTCTTATGCGCCATCGAATTGGCTCCAACTCATAGTGACCCTATGCAGAACAGAATGAAATATTGCCTGGTGCTGCACCATCCACACAATCCTTGCTGTTGTTGCAGCCACTGTGTCAATCCATCTTCTTGAGGGTCTTCCCCTTTTTCGCTGACCCTCCACTTTACCAATCACAATGTTCTCTGGGGAATGGTCCTTTCTGACAACATGACCAAAGTAGGTGAGATGAAGCCTGGCCATTCTCACTTCCAAGGAGCATTCAGGCTGCACTCCTTCCAGGACAGATTTGTTCAGTCTTCTGGCAGGCAGTTCGTGGTACTCTCAGTATTTTTGGCCAACCCAACAGTTCAAAAGCATCAACTCTTCTTTTAGTCTTCCTTATTCATTGTCCAACTTTCACATGTATATGAGGTGATTAAAAACACCATGGCTTGGGTTAGATGCATCTTATTCCCCAAAGTAACATCTCTGCTCTTCAACACTTTAAAGAGGTCTTTTGCAACAGATTTGCCAAGTGCAACACATCATCTCATTTCTTGACTGCTGTTTTCATGGGTGTTGATTATGGATCCAAGTAAAATGAAATCTTTGACAATTTCAATCTTCTCTCCATTTATCATGATGCTACTTATTGGCCAAATTGTGAGGATTTTTATTTTCTTTATGTTGAGCTGTAATCCATACTGCAGACTGTAGTCTTTGATCTTCATCAGTAAATGCTTCAAGTCATCTTCATTTTCAGCAAGAAGGTTCTGTTGCTTACATATCGCAGGTTGTTAATGAGTCTTCTTCCGATGCCCGATACTTCTTCATGAATACAGATTCTCAGATTATTTGCTCAGCATACAGATTGAATAAGTATGATGAAAGGATATAAACCTGACACACACCCTTCCTGATTTTAAACCATGCAGCATCCCCTACTGGCCAACTGACTGGAAAAGATCCATATTTGTACCCATTCCAAAGAAAGATGATCTCACAGAATGTGGAAATTACCAAATGATATCATTAATATCACACGCAACTAAAATCTTACTGAAGATAATTCAAAAATTGTTGCAGCAGTATATTAACAAGGAACTTCCAGAGGTGCAGTCTGGATTCAGAAGAGGACATGGAACAAGGGATATCACTGCTGATGTCAGATGGATCTTGACTCAAAGTAAAGAATCCCAGAAATATGTTTACTTATGTTTTATTGACTATGCAAAAGCATTTGATTGTGTGAATCATAACAAATTGTGGATAACATTAAGAAGAATGGGAATTCCAGAACACTTAATGGTACTCATGAGGAACCTGTACATAGACCAGGAAGCTGTCATTCAAACAAAACAAGGGGACACTGCATGGTTTAAAATCAAGAAGGGAGTGTGTCAGCATTGTATTCTTTCACCATACTTATTCAATCTATATGCTGAGCAAGTAATCCAAGAAGCTGGACTATATGAAGAAGAACATCAGGATTGGAGGAAGAATCATTAACAACCTGTGATACGCTGATGACACAACTTTGCTTGCTGAAAGTGAGGATGACTTGAAGCACTTACTGATGAAGATTGAAGAATACAGCTTCGAGTATGGATTACATCTCAATATAAAGAAAACAAAAATTCTCAGAACTGGACCTATAAGCATCATCATGATCAATGGAGAAAAGATTGAAGTTGTCAAAGACTTCACTTTGCTTCGTTCTACAATTGATGCCAATGGAAGGAGCAGTCAGGACATCAGATGACGTGTAGCACCAGGCAAGTTGGCTGCAAGGGACCTCTTTCAAGTACTGAGGAGCAAAGATGGCTCCTTGAGGACTAAGGTCCACCTGACACAAGCCATGACATTTTCAATTGCCTCTTATGCATATGAGAGCTGGACAATGAATAAAGAAAAACAAAGAAGAATTGATGTTTTTGAGTTGTGGTGCTGGTGAAGAATGCTGAAAGTACCATGGAATGCTAAAAGAACTAATAAATCTGTCCTGGAGGAAGTGCAGCTGGAATGCTCCTTGGAAGTGAAAATGGCCAGACTTCATCTCACCTACTTTGGTCATGTTGTCAGAAAGGACTATTCCTTGGAGAAGGATGTCATGCTTCATAAGGTGGAGAGTTGATGAAGGAAGGGAAGGCCCTCAACGAGATGGATTGACACAGTGGCTGTGACAATGGGGTCAAGTATAGCAGGGATCGTGGGGCTGGTGTGGGACCAGGAGTTGTTTCATTCTGCTGTGCATAGGGTCGCTACGAGTCAGAGATGACTCCATAGCACCTAACAACAACAACAACAGCATCCCCTTGTTCTGTCGAACAATAGCCTCCCGGTCTAGGTACAGGTTCCTCATGAGCACAATTAAGTGTTCTGAAATTCCCATCCTTACCAATGTTATCCATAATTTTTTATGATCCCCATAGTCAAATGCTTTTGCATAGTCAAGAAAACATCTTTCTGGTATTCTCTGCTTTCAGCCAAGATCCATCTGACATCAGCAATGAGACATACACCTTGTTCCACATCCTCTTCTGAATCCAGTTTGCATTTCTGGCAGTTCACTGTCAATATACTACTGCAACTGTTTCTGAATGATCTTCAGCAAAATTTTACTTGTGTGTGATATTAATGATACTGTTTGATAATTTCCACATTCTGTTGGATCATCTTTCTTTGGAAGGGGTACAAATATGGAACTCTTCTGGTCAATTGCCCAGGTAGCTGTGTTCCAAATTACTTGGTATGGATGAGTAAGTGCCTTTAGCATGCTATCCATTTGTTGAAACATCTCAATGGGTATTCTGTCAATTCCTGGAGCCTTATTTTTTGCCCATTCCTTCAATGCAGCTTCAACTTTTTCCTTCAATACCATTTGTTCTTGATCATATGCTACTTCCTGAAGTAGCTGAACAATGACCAGTCCTTTTTGATACAGTGACTCTGTGTATTCCTTCCATCTTCCTTTGATGTTACCTGTATCATTCAATATTTTCCCCTTAGAATCATTCAATATTGCAAATCAAGGCTTGTATTTGTTCTTCAGTTCTTTCAGCTTGAGTAATGCCAAGAATGTTCTTCCCTTTTGGTGTTCTACCTCCAGGTCTTTGCACATTTCATTATGTGACAACTCGTTTTGTCTTCTTGAGCCGCTCTTTGAAATCTTCTGTTCAGCTCTTTTAGCTTGTCATTTCTTCCATTTGCCTTAGCTACTCTCCATTCAAGGGCAACTTTCAGAGTCTCTTCTGACATGCTTTTTGGTCTTTTCTCCCTTTCTTGTCTTTTTAATGATCTTTTACCTTCTTCATATATGATGATCTTGATGTCATCCCATAATTTGTCTGGTTTTTGGTCATTGATATTCAATATGTCAAATCTATTCTTCAGATGGTGGAATATAATAAAGGTCATATTTTTACTCTTGTAGACTTGTTTTAACTGCCTTCATCTTCAATTTGAACACACCTATGAGCAATTGATGGTTTATGCCACAGTCAACTCCTGGCCTTGTTTTTGCCGAAGATATTGAACTTCCCCAATGGCCTCTTGCCACATATGTAGTCGATCTGATTCCTGTGTATTCCATGTGGTGAAAACCATGTGCATAGCCACCATTTATGTTGTTGAAAAAAGGGTATTTGCAATGAATAAGTCATTGGTCTTGCAAAATTCTATAATGCAATCTCCAGTGTCATTTCTATCATGAAAGCCATATTTTCCAACTACTGATAGTTCTTCTTTGTTTCCAACCTTCACATTCCAAGCACCAATAATCATCAATACACCTTAATTGCATGCTTGGTCAATTTCAGACTGCAGAAATTGGTAAAAAAAATCTTCAATTTCTTCATTTTTCACTTTAGTTGTTGGTGTGTAAATTTGAACAATAGTGGTATACTGGTCTTCCTTGTAGGCATATGGATATTATCCTATCACTGACAGCATTGTTCTTCAGGAAAGATCTTGAAACATTCTTTGTACAAAGAATGTGATGCCATTCCACTTCAATTTGTCATTCTTAATATGGTTGATCATATGATTGTCTGCTTCAAAATGGCCAATACCAGTCAATTTCAGCTCACTAATGCCTGGGATATCACTTTTTATGTGTTTCATTTCATTTTTTACAACTTCCAATTTTCCTAGATTCATATTTTGTACATTCCACATTCTGATTATTAATGGATGCTTACAGCTGTTTCTTCCTATTTTGAGACATTCCCAGCAGCAAAGGAAGGTCCTGAAAGCTTTACTCCACTCACATCTTTAACATTGACTTTACATTGAGGAGGCAGCTCTTCCCCAGCTGTATTTTGAAAGTCTTCTGACCTGAGGGGCTCATCCTCTGGCACTATATCAGACAATGTTTCAAGGCTATACATAGTTTTCTAGTAACATATCAGACAGTGTTTTATTGCTATTCATAAGGTTTTCACTGGCCAATTCTTTGAGAACTGGATGGCCCCTTTCTACTTCCCAGTCTGTCCCAGTCTGGAAGTTCTACTGAATCCTGTCCACTATGGGTGACCCTGCTGGTTTTTGAAATACTGGTAGCATAGCTTCCAGCCTCACAGCAACACGCAAGCCACCACAGTACAACAAACTGAGAGAAGAATTGTGGAAAGGAAGATATAGAACTGTTATTATCCTCAGACTATATTATTATCTATATTGAAGACCAGAAGAATTTATAGACAAACAAATATATGAAAAAAGTGAACTAGTGAATGGCACTAATCCCATAAATATACATAGGTTTGGTTATTTCTACATATATATTTGTATGTGCTGCAAATATATAAATATATTCATAAATATATTCACTCACTGTTATCAAGTCAGATCTGACTCCTAGCGACCCATCCTTGGGTTTCCTAGGCAATATCACTAGGGAAGTAGATTGCTCAACCTTCCTTCCAAGGAGTGGCTGGTGGGCTTGAACTGCCAGCTTTCTGGTTAGCAGTCAAATGCCTTAGGCACTACACTACCAGAGCTCCTACAAATATATAAGAGGGCATAAATATACAGAGGGCAAAGTTATTTAAAAATATAAAAAATTATTAACCACAACAAATACCCTGAAGGAATGAATTGCTGCACCTGGGAGCTCAAGACTATATATACTCAGGACCACTAAGGTCAATTAGCACAAAATAGTTCACAAAGACAATGCTCTACACTATTCTTTGGTGAATAGTAACTGGACTCTTAAAAGTTTGCAAGCAGCCATCTGAGAGCAACCACTGGTCTCTCCGTTACTGGAGCAAAGAAGAGTGATGAAAATCAAAGATATAAGGAAACAATTAGTTGTAGCAAAGGTCTAATGGAACAATTAACAATTGTTCATTGTGAACAAAAAAAGTGAACAATTAACACAGATACTTTTTTAAAAAGTTTTTTAAAAAATGAATTGGAGAAATTTTTTAAAAAAGTGAAAAAATATTTTCAGAAAATTCCCTAATCCATATAGAGGAACAGCATTTGAAAGGTCAATAGGAACATACTTCTAGAATGGCAATTCATATTTCCCATCCTGGATGACAGGATATGAAACAGGAGTTTTCTATGCACTGCCAAATCTTAAAGCCTTGACATGCAGAGTGAGTGACAGTTATAACCAAAGACCAAATATACATCACAGCATAACCATGACAACAGATTATCCCATAACTTTCAGACTGAATGTACTGTATTCTCCACTATTCAGACATAGTGTTATTTAGGTATGTATGTTTTTATGTGTACACATGTGTCATTGAAGAGTAAATGTTTTTGTTTCAAAACCTGAACCCTAGACCAACACATTATTGTTCTATTTTTGAAAACAAGATATAGGAGGGAAAATGACTTGCCCACTCACCAAACACAGTCAATAAGTAGTGATCATTTCTAGGCAGAAAAGAACAACAATAGAGGTTAAAAAAAAAAAAAAGTGGACTGAAGGTCACTCAGGAGCAACAAAGTTGGGATACTGGTTATACATACAGAGAAAATAAAAGTAGATTCCCACCTCACTCCTACACACTACAAACCCAACTCCCTGTTGGTTAAACTACTAAGTGTAAAAGGAAAATACAATCAAAGTTTCCAAGGAATTTTACAGGAAAACATTTTACAACCTCAAGGTAGAAAAGAACCTTCTATGCAAGACAAAAAAAAAAAAAGATAGCTTAAGCTATATTAAAATTTAAAACTTATGCCATCAAAATTTCAAATAAAATGAAAAGGAAAACCACAAACTGAAAGAAGATATTTGCAATATGGAACTCATAAAATTAATAATAAGCAAACAATACAATAGAATATAAAGGAAATACATGAACAGATAGATATTTTACAGATAGTAAAATATAAGCATATGAGATGTTCAGCCTAATTAATGATTCAGAAAATACATGTTAAAAACTACAAGTTAAATGTCATTTTACAGTTATTGATTGTTGTTTTTAGTTTTCATCAAGTTGGTTCCCACTCAGAGCAACCCTATGCAAAACAGAACAAAACACTGTCCAGTTCTGCACCATCTTCACAATTGTTGCTGTACTTGGGCCCCTGGTCACAGCCACTGTGTCAATCCATCTTGTTGAGGGTCTTCCCCTTTTTCACTGACCCTCTCTCTACTTTACCTAGCATGATATCCTTCTCCAGGGACTGGTCCTTTCTAACATGACCAAAGTATGAGAGACAAAGTCTGAGTATTCTCTCTTTTAAGGAGCATTCCGGCTGTACTTACTGAAAGACAAGTTTCTTTGTTCTCCTAGCAGTTTGTGGTACATTCAATATTTTCTGCCAACACCACAATTAAATGCATCAGTTTTTCTGCTTTCTTCCTTATAGGAGTGGTTATACTTACCAGATTTGCAAAACTTAAGAAAGATACTGAGTGTTGAAGAGGATGTAGATCAATAGGATGTTATACACTACTACTAGACATACTAATTAGTTCAATCATTTTGGAATATAATTCACATTATCTTGCAAAGTTGAACATCTGAATATCCAAATACCAACAATCCACCCCTAAATTTACACTCTAGATCTAGAAAAATCTTCACATATGAGCATCAAGAAACACACACCAGAATGCTTTTAGTAAAATTATTTATAATACCAAAAAAAGAAGAAATGGCAACAACGCAAAGAAAAAAGATAAATAAATTGTGTTATATTTACACAATGGAATATCAAGCAGAAATACAAAAGAATGACTATAGCTACACAAAAAAGAAAGGAGCTCTGGTAGCATAGTGGCTAAAGCACTTGACTGCTAACCAGAAGGCTGGCAGTTCAAACCCACCAGCCACTCCTTGGAAGGAAGGTTGG
>NW_006921655.1:6104530-6105644 GCF_000298275.1 Orycteropus afer afer
GAAGGAGACAAACTGAGCTGTGGACTTTTTCCTGTCTGGAGGGGGCAGCCAGTTTGAATGTTTACAAGCAGTTTGACCATTTCAGATATTTAAAGTGACAGCATTCTCTCAGATTCCAGGGATCTAAGAATAGGCTGCTCTTGCCAGTGACACCAAGGACATACCAGACACTGAGGACCGGAAAGGTCTAAAATCACCCTTTTGACGAATGGAGGTGAGGCCATCCCTCACTCTCACCAACCTTCTGGGCCAGCAGGATTCCATTTCAGTTGGTGTGCTCTGATGGAGCCTAGATGTCCTGCCCTGCCCTGTCATTTTTTTATTAGTTTGTTTCTTTTAAACTGATTCTTTTCTTGGGGGGGGGGGGTATTTTTTCCCTTTTCCTGGTTCCCATATTTTTTTTCATTTCTTTTGATTCTCCCCAGTCCTTGTTTTTCTTTTTGCATTTTTCCTATTTTTTTTCTTCATTATTCTTCTACTTTACCTTTTTTCTCTTATTACCCCTTCCCTAGATATTGTGGGGTTTTATTTTTTCTTTAAATATTTTCTCTCATTTATGTTATTGCCTTTGCTTTTTTTCTTTTTTTTTTTTTTCCTCTTTTTGGTGATTGCTCCTGTGTGTTTATGTGGTGTGTGCTTTTTGTCCTCTTGCTTTTACTTTTTTGATGGTTTTTTGATTGTTGTTTTTGTCTGAGTGAGAGACAGCAACCATGCCCATATGACCCAACCACACCCACACCTGCAGCTTCACTTACTGAGGGCCACCACTTCATTCTGCATCAACTGGCCAATGACACATGACCACCAATAAGAGCCTGACTCACCCTTAACTTCTCTTCAAAATTAGTTAACAGATATCTGTGCAGCCACCCTCACTCTCTATCACACCCACCAGGAGACAGGTGGTGAGTGAATAAGTGCTGCCAACTAACAAATAGAGGAGCACAGTACTCTTCTTAGTCAGAAACATCAAAAAAAAAAAAAAAAACTTGGGCAAATCACTCCAGCATGTTGTTGTTGTTGTGTGCCGTTGAGTCGGCCCCGACTCACAGTGACCCCTCCTTGGGTTTCCGAGGCAGTATCACTACGGAAGTAGGATTGCCCAACCTTCCTT
>NW_006921655.1:6106139-6108257 GCF_000298275.1 Orycteropus afer afer
GAAGAAAGAATTAAAGAGATTGAAGACAAATACCTGAATACTTCTTTGGAAAGGGATCAATCAGAAAAAAAAGATCAAAACAAAATGAAAAAACCTAAGATTCATGTGAGATAACATACATGTAATTGGAATTCCAGAACAAGAAGAGAAAAAGAAAACAACTGAGAAAATTGCCTAAGATTTGTTGGAAGAGAACTTCCCTGATATGAAGAAAAGTGAGATTATAGCCATTCAGGAAGTCCAATGATCCCCAAACAGCATAGACCCCAAAAGAAAATCACCAAGACATATCATAATCAAATTCACCAAAACCAAAGACAAAGAAAGCATTGTGAAAGCATCATGGGAAAAAAGAAAAGTTACCTACAAAGGGCAACCAATAACATTAAGTTCTGATTTCTCAGCAGAAACCATGCAGGCAACAAGGCAATGGAATGGTGTATATAAAACCAATTCTTAGTTGGAAAGACAAAAATTTCCAACCAAGAATTATATACCCAGTAAAATTGTCCTTCAAATATGATGGTGAAATTTCCTAATATTTCCAGATAAGCACAAATTAAGGGAATTCGTTAGAACTAGACCAACCAACTAGACCAACAGATACTAAAGGGAGTCCTTTAGACAGAGAACCAATAATAGCAAACAACAATCCACCATTAATACATATGATGACATACCCAAAAACCAACCCAGTTATGGAACTATCCAAAGTAAAATAAGTTTATAAGATTGTAAACAGGGAACCAGAGACATCAATTGGCAAATGAGGACAACTACAAAACAAAAAGAGGGGGAAAATAGTGTAGTTACAGAACTTCTAAATGGTGAAGAAGTCAAGAGAGTTGCAAGATAGAATGCACTGTTCTAAACTCAGGAAGAAAATTATAACTCACAGAGTAACCTCAAAGAAAAATGATAAACATTCACATCACAACAAAAAAGAGGACAAGCACAGATATATAACAAATACTAAAGCAATAATACTGCCTAGGAAACCCAAGGAGGGGTCGCTATGAGTTGGGGCCAACTCAACAGCACATAACAACAACAACAAAAAAAGCAATAGCAATGAAGGAAATGGTAACACCTTTCATAGGCAAAATGAGCTCAGCACAGAAAATTATATGGAACAAAAAAACCAAGAATACCACAAAAAAAAAAACACATAACAAAATAACAACAACAAATTCATACTTGTCCATAATTACACTGAATGTCATGGATTGAATGCACCACTCAAGAGCTGGAAAGTTACAGACTAGATAAGAAAATATAACCCATCAATATGCTGTCTACAAGAGACACACCTTAGAGACAAAGACAAAAATAGACTAAAAATCAAAGGCTGCAAAATGATATATCGAGCAAATGGCAAGCAAAGAAGAATAGGAGTAGCAATATTAATATCTGATAAAATTGACTTTCAGACAAAAACCACCATAAGAGACAAGGAAGGACATTATATAATGATTAAAGGATCAATCAAATAAGAAGATATAACCATAATAGATATCTATGGACCCAATGAAAGAGCCCCAAAATACATAAATCAGACTTTAACAGAATTGAAAAGGCAAATTGATGACTCCACAGTCACAGTGGGACACTTTAATATACCACTTTCAAAGAAAGATAGAACAACTGGAAAGAAATTCAACAAAGATGCAGAACAGCTAAAAAATATAATCCACCAACTTGACCTTATAGATATCTACAGAGCCCTTCACCCAACAACAGCACAATATACATTCTTTTCCAATGCACATGGATCATTCTCCATGATAGACCATATGTTAGGTCATAAAGCAAGTCTTAATAAATTTAAAAACGTTGAAATACTACAAAGCGTCTTCTCAGATCAAAATGCTATCAAATTAGAAATCAACAGCAGGAAGATTAACAGAAAAAGAGCAAAGATATGGAAACTGAATAACACCCTCCTTAAGAACAACTGGGTAATAGAAGGAATAAAAAATGAAATTAAAAAATTCCTTGAGTCAAATGAGAATGAAAAAAAAAAAAAACATTCCTAAATCTTTGGGTCACAGCAAAAGCAGTGATCAGAGGCCAATTTTTAGCAATAAATGCACATATCAAAAAAGAAGAAAGAACCAA
>NW_006921655.1:6109262-6110378 GCF_000298275.1 Orycteropus afer afer
AAGGCATTCAAATAGGTAAGGAAAAAGTAAAACTATCCCTATTTGCTCATGATGTGATCTTACACATAGAAAACCCAACAGACTCAGCAAAAAAAAAAAAAAACTACTGGAACTAATTGAGAGATTTAGCATAGTGGCAGGATACAAGGTCAACATACAAATAGCAGTTGGATTCCTGTACACCAGCAAAGAAATTGCTGAAAAAGAAATAAGAAAATCAATAGCTACCAAAAAAAATAAAATACTTGGGAATAAATCTTACCAGAGACACAAAATACCTGTACAAAAGAAACTACAAAAGACTACTTCAAGAAACCAAAAGAGATCTACATAAATGGAAGAACACACCCTGCTCGTGGATATGAAGATTGAACATTGTTAAAATGTTAATTCTACCCAAAGCAATATATACATTCAATGCAATCCCAATCCAGATCCCATCAATATTCTTTAAGGATATGGAAAAACCACTCCCTAATTTTATATGGAAAGGAAAGGGACCTCAGATAAGCAAAGCACTATTGAAGAACAGAGTAAGAAGTCTCACACTCTCAGAACTCAAAACCTATTATATAATCAGAGTAGTCAAAATTGCCTGGTAATGGTATAATGACAGACACATAAACCAATGGAATAGACTTGAGAACCCAGAAATAGATCCATTGACCCATGGTCAGCTGACTTTGACAAAGGGCTGAAATCCATTCAATGGGGAAGAGATTGTCTGTTTAGCAAATGGTGCTGGCAAAACTGGATATCCATTTGCAGAAAAATGAAACAAGATCTGTACCTTACACCGTACACAAAAACTAACTCCAGATGGATTAAAGACATAAATGTGAAACCTAAAAACCTATAAAGTTCCTCAAGGAAAGAGAGAGGAAAATTTAGGGGCCCTAATATATGGCATGGGAGCTCTGGTAGCATAGTGCCTCAGGCACTTGACTGCTAACCAGAAGCCTGGTTCAAACCCACCAGCCACTCCTCGGAAGGAAGGTTGGGCAACCTACTTCTGTAGTGACACCACCTTGGAAACCCAAGGAGGGGTTGCTGTGAGTCAGATCTGATTCGACAGCACATAACAACAACAACAATATATGACATAGGAGCTCTGGT
>NW_006921655.1:6112677-6116794 GCF_000298275.1 Orycteropus afer afer
GGCACTATGCTACCAGAGCTCCTAAAGAATAACATAGAATCTGCAAAACACTGCATAATGTGGATGAACTTGGAGGACATTATACTGAGTGAAATAAGTCTATCACAAAGGGCCAAATACTATATTAGTCTGTTATTGTAAAAAGTCAAGGAAAGGTTTATATACGGAAGAAAACTTTCTTTGTTCATTACTAGAGGTAGCATGGAAAGGGTGGGAACACTGCTAGATAGGTAGAGACAAATAATGACTTGGGTGAAGGGAAGGGCAATGTACCAAATGTGAATGATCAACATGGTGGCATTGAGGAAGAGGAAGACATAGAAAGGTGCACGGGAGGTACAGAAAACAAAGATGAACCCTTTTGCACATACAGTACTGTGTTGTCAGTGATGACAAACATTGATGTATGGGTGGATAGATGTGTGGACAGGCTGAACAATCAGGTATGTCTATGCAGGTGTAGTGTGCCCATGGCTTTATATAGGGTTGGCAGAAAATGTTTCTACAAGTGTATTTGTATGTTCTGTAAGAAGATCCAGGTATATAGTAGAGCTGACAACGGACAAGGTTGTAGTCACTTCTAGGCCACAGCCACCTACCTGGAGGGAGTGAGTAGTTGGACCTGTGGACTTGAGACCACGGTCACAGATGACGTCAACCTCAATTGGCATAACATACTACACATAAACACTATACCATTTCCTACCTTGTTGAATAGTGACTGGGATCTTAAAAGCTTGCAAGTGGCCATTTAGATGCAATGATGGGTCTCTCCACGTCCAGAGCAAAGAAGAATGAAGAAAACAAAAGACACATGGAAACAATTAGTCCAAGGGACTGATACACCATGAGATCCTCAGCCTACATGACCATGAGACCAGAAGAACTAGATGGTGCCCAGCTACCACTGTCAACCACTCAGAGGGGCATCTATGTAGTAGACTTTGGATAGAGTGGGAGAACAATGTGGAGCAAAACTCAAAATCTTTAAAAAAAAAAAAAGAGAGAGAGAGACCAGGTTTGCTGGTCTGATAGAGCCTTGTGAAACCCCTGAGACTATGGCCCCCTAGCTGCCCTTCAGGTCTGGAATTGGACCCACTTCTGTGGCTTTCAGCCAAATAAAAGGCATATGAGCTAAACATTTACATTAGGTAGACACACTCCTTGGAGAGCTCAATCATGGGAGAATAGAATTTGCAATGTATGGACAGGGAGACAGCTCAGGAGTCCAGGATTGCATGGGAAGGAAGGACACAGGGAAGAGTTAACTATGGGGAAGAAGTGGAAAAGAGCTGTTGCATTATGGTAAATTGTAGTCAACGTCATGAGACAGTGTGAACTGCTGTATGGAAAAAGAATTTGCTCTGCAAACTTTCACCCAAATCACAATAAAAATTAAATATGTGTGTGTGTGTATACATATATATGTATACACACACACACACACACACACACATATATGTTGTTGTTATTAGGTGCTGTTGAGTTGCATCTTGATGAGAGTCTTCCTCTTTCTCACTGACCCTCTACTTTGCTGAGCGTGATGACCTTCTCTAGGGATTGGACACTCTTGATAACATGTCCAAAGTACATAAGACAAAGTTACACCATCCACAGAATGCTTCTAAGGACCATTCTGGCTGTACTTCTTCCAAGACAGAATTGTTCATTTGCTGGCCGTCCATAGCATTTTCAGCCTTCTTGGCCAAAACTACAATTCAAAGGCATCAATTCTTCTTTAGTCTTCCTTATTCATTGTCCAACTTTTGCATATATACCAGGCAATTGAAAAATGCCATGGCTTGAATCAGTGACATTTAGAGAGAATAATATTCCTCAAAGTGACAAAAAAAACTCCCTGCTCTAGAGTCAAATTCTACTCATAGCAACTTCCTTTGCATTTCTGAGGCAGTAAATTTTTACAGAAGTGGATTTCCCAGTCTTTCTTCCACGGAGTGGCTGGTTAGCAGTCAAATGCCTTAGGCACTACACCACTAGATATAGAAAGAATAATACATGTTAATAAATATAATAAATTATTACATTAATTAAAATATAATAACATGTATACTTTATATAGCTTTGTATAAACTATATAGTTTAGGGAAAACACATCCCCACACAAACTTTTAACAAAAAACTCAGGATGGTAGTTACCCCACAGAAGAAGAAACAGAAGAATGGGAAGAATACATGAGAATATACAATGTTTTCCTTCTTAAGTTGTGTGGCAAGTTGACAAATATTCTTTTTATTATTAGGTTTTTATTATTTTTTTTATTATTCATCTTATGTTTTTTATTATTCATCTTATGTTTTTTATTACTAACCTGTTATGTTATAAATGTTCTTCATATCTAGCAAATGTTTTACTGAAAATTAAAGTAAAAGGACAATAAAGTTTCTTTTTTTTTCATTTTTATTGTGATTTGGGTGAAAGTATACAGAGCAAATTCACTTTCCATACAGGAGTTGATACACATTTTGTCTCATGACGTTGACTGCAATTTCCAACAATGTAACAGCTTTCTTCCCACTTCCCACCCATAGTTACCTCTCCCCTGTGTGCTTCCTTCCCATGCACTCTTGCCCCCCCCCCCGCTAGCTGTCTCCCTTGAGTACAATTCTCTTCTATTCTCCCATGATCGATCTCTCTAAAGACTGTGTCTACTTAATGTAAATGTGCAGCTAATATGCCTGTCTTTTATTTGGCTGGAAGCCACAGGAGTGGGTTCAATTTCAGACCTAAAGGGCAGCTCAGGGCCATAGTCTCAGAGGTTTCACAAGGCTCTATCAGACTAGAAAATCTGTCTTTTTGTTTGTTTGTTTGTTAATTATTTTCAGTTTTCTTCCACATTGTTCTTCCACTCTATCCAGGATCTCCTGCATAGATCTCCCTGTGAGTGGTTGACAATGGTAGCTGGGCACCATCTAGTTCTTCTGGTCTCATGGTCATATAGGCTGAGGATCTATTGTTTCCATGTGTCTTTTGTTTTCTTCATTCTTCTTTGCTCAGGACATGGAGAGACCCATCGTTGCATCTAAATGGCCACTTGCAAGCTTTTAAGATCTCAGTTGCTACTCACCAAAGTAGGATATAGAACAAAGTTTTATGTAGTATGTTATGCTAATTGAGCTTGCTGACCCCTGTGATGAAAGGGTCTTTCTTAAAAACAGAGTAATATTATGACTAAGAGAAAGGAAAATAACTGGTAGAAAAGATAAAAAATATTAGTAAGTTCATATAAGAAGTCTTAGGTTTCAGTGATGTGGGAAGGAGAGTCATCTGAGAATGAGATGCAAATGAGAGGCAAGAAAAGTTAAGAGCTTCTGGGTGATTTGTAGAGAAAGCAAGCAGGAAGAAAGGGGAAGAGAAAGGGAGAGGAAAGACAGAGGATGAGAAGAAAGGAGAGGGGAGGGCAGGACAGGGGACTTCAAAAAACAGACACAAATATTTAGTAGCATTGCTGTGCTAATATAAACTGTACTTAGGTATTATATTTATCAGTTACAATTGAAATTAAAATGACTAATTATTATTAATATATAGAAATAATCTGTTTAAATTAAGTTGTGTTATATTCAACTTCTTGGAAGGAAGGTTGGGAAATCTATTTCCGTAGTGATACTGCTTCGGAAACCCAAGGAGGGGTCGCTATGAATCGAGTCTGACTTGACAGCACATACAAACAACAACATGTTTATTAATATATTTTAAAGTGTTAAAGATCAGTTTGAAGACTGAGGTGTCCCTGATCCAAGCATGGTACTTTCAATTGCCTCATATGCACATGAAAAGTGGACAACGAATAAGGAAGACTAGAGAAGGATTTATGCATTTGAATTTTGATGTTGGTGATTAATATTGAAAATACCATGGACTGCCAGGAGAAGGAAAAAATCTGTCTTGGAAGAAGTACAACTGAAGTGCCCCTTAGAAGCAAGAATACCCAGGTTTAGGATTAGGGTTAGGGTTTCACCTACTTTGTCATGTTTCACCTACTTTGTTTCACCTACTTTGGTCATGTTGTAAGAAGGGACCAATGCTTGAAGAAGGATGTCATGCTTAAGAGAGTAGAGAGTTGGCAAAAAATGGGGAAGACCCTCAGTGAGATGG
>NW_006921655.1:6117009-6118422 GCF_000298275.1 Orycteropus afer afer
GGAAGTTTACAGAGCAAATTCACTTTCCATATAGCAGTTCATACACACGTTGTCTCATGACATTGACTACAATGTACCCCAATCCAACAGCTCCCCTCCCACTTCCTCCCAACAGTCACCTCTTCCCTGTGTCCACCCCTCCATGTACTCCTGCCCCTGAGCTGTCTCCCTGTGCATAAACAGCCCTTCTTTCTCCCATGATTGTTCTCTCCAAGGAGAGTATCAACCTCAGGTACATGTTCAACTCTTAATGCCTGTCTTTTGTTTGACTGAATTCCAGACTTGAAGAGCAGCTAGGGACCATAGTCTCAGTGGTTCTACCAGGTTCTATCAGACCAGCAAAGCTAGTCCCCTTTTTTTTAACAACAACATTTTTTTGATGGGTTCCCAGAGTGGTGCAAATCTTTAAGCACCAGACCACTAACCAAAAAGTTAGCAATTCAAAGCCACCCACTGGTGCCTCTGATGGCCAGCCTGGTAATTGGCTTCTAAAGGTCACAACCTTGAAACCCCTGTGGAGTGAAGCTCTAGGCTGTACACTTGTGGTTGCCATAGGTCAGAACTGACTCAATGATTAATAATGACAAGCTATTAATTTGACAAATTAAATATGATTGCATCCTGGGTTGGATTCATAACTCAGATTACTTTTATGTTTCTTCTCCAAGCACAGGTTTCAACTCATTTTTTAAAGTGTATGTTTATATTAAAAAAAAAAAAAAAAAAGCCTAGCCTAACTCATTATATGAATAAGACCTAATTGATAAAGTTCATTAGAACAATATTCTTTGAAGATAACATTTGCTAAGAAGTCTGTAAAATACCACTTTTAAATTTCTCCCACTTTTTCCCATCATAGTCACCAAGGGAAATACTTAAATTTTTCTTAGTTGCCACCTACACCACAACCACCCTAATAAAGTCAAGTGTAACACAATATTACACAGTTGTTTTTGCTGTTACTACTAATAGTTATATTAGTAAAAGCTAAATATTAGTAAACTGACATCATCAATACTTAGGAAGGATTGGGAAGTCTAGAATATTATTGGATTGAGAACATTGCTCTCTACTAAGACTTAGTAAGTCACTCCAGCGGTAAGACAGCCCTGGGACCAGCAGAAGGCAGATGTTTGCATGCAAGGGGCGGCCCCCAGGCACAGGCCACAGTAAGCCAGCTGAGAGACCAGTGGAAGGGGAGTTTGCCCCTGGGGCAGGCTGGGTAAGCGAGCAGGACAGGGGAGACCAGGAAATGAGCAAAGCAATGTAGAACAACTAGGGGAGACAAACTTGTTTGTCAGTTTGTCCTACTGTGGTGGCTGTGATAGTTGGAGCTGTATGTCAACTTGGCTGGACCCCAGTTGTGGGTGGTTGTTCCCATGATGGGATCAGATGACTGAGTTCTGAGTGGCC
>NW_006921655.1:6122642-6124093 GCF_000298275.1 Orycteropus afer afer
TAAGCTGAAATGGACTGGTTTTGGCCATTTTGAATCAGATGATCATATGATCTACTATGCAGGGAATGACAAATTGAAGAAGAATGGCATGGCATTCATCATCACAAAGAATGTATCAAGATCTATCCTGAAGTACAATGCTGTCAGTGATAGGATAATATCCATACACCTATAAGGAGGACAAGTTAATACTGCTACTATTCAAATTTATGCACCAACCACCAAAGCCAAAGATGAAGAAATTGAAGATTTTTACCAACTTCTGCAGCCTGAAATTGACCAAACATGCAATCAAGATGTTTTAATTATCACTGGTGATTGGAATGCAAAAGTTGGAAACAAAGAAGAATCATCAGCAGCTAGAAAATACGGCCTTGGTGAAAGAAATGTTCCTGGAGATCACATGATAGAATTTTGCAAAATCAATGACTTATTGATTGCAAATACCTTTTTTCAACAACACAAGTGGTGGCTATACAGGTGGTCTTCACCAGATGGAGTACACAGAAATCAGATTGACTACATCTGTGGCAAAAGGCAATGGAGAAGTTCAATATCTTCAGACAAAACAAGGCCAGGAGCTGATTGTGGAACAGACCATCAACTGCTCATATGCGAGTTCAACTTGAAGTTGAAGACAATTAAAACAAGTCCACAAAAGCCAAAATATGACCTTGGATATATCCCTTCTTAATTTAGAGACCATCTAAAAAATAGATTTGATGCATTGAATACCAGTGACCAATAACCAGAAGAATTGTGGAATGATATCAAGAACGGCATCCAAGATAGAGATAAGTATTGATTTGGGTGAAGAGAAAGGCAATGTACCAAATGTGAATGATCAATATGGTGACAATGAGGAACAGAAAGACATAGAGAGGTATGTGGGAGGTACAGAAAACAAAGATAAACCCTTTTGCACATAGAGTACTGCATTGTCAGTGAAGGTAAATATGGGTATACAGGTGGATAGATAGGTGGACAGGCTGAACTATTAGGTATGTCTATGAAGCAGAGTATACCCAAGAACATGTATAGGGTTGGCAGACAATGGTCCTATGATTACGTGTATGATCTGAATTCCAGGTGTATAGTAGAGCTGACAAGGGGCAAGGGGTAGTCACTTCTTAGTCACAGCCAGCTACCCAGAGGGACTGAGTAGTTGAACCTGTGGGCTCAGGACCATAGTCGCAGAGGACATCAAGATCAATTGGCATAACATACTACACAAACCATTGTTCCACCTCTTACTTTGGCAAGTAGTGAATGGGATCTTAAAAGCTTACAAGCTGCCATCTAGATGCAATGATGGGTCTCTCTCCTTGTCCAGAGCAAAGAAGAATGAAGAAAACCAAAAATTCATGGAAAGAATTAGTCCTAGCAGCTGGTACACCATCTGATCTGCAGCCTATATGACTATGAGACCAGAAGAACTAGATGGTGCCCAG
>NW_006921655.1:6124767-6142872 GCF_000298275.1 Orycteropus afer afer
AGGTCATTAAAAAGACAGGAAAGGAAGAAAGGATCAACATGGATGTCAGGAGAAACTCTGAAACTTGCCCTTGAAAAGAGAGTAGCTAAAGTGGATGGAAGAATTGACAGGATAAAAGAGCTGAACAGAAGATTTCAAAGAGCAGCTCGAGAAGACACAGTCAATTATTATAATGAAATGTTCAGAGACCTGGAGTTGGAAACCCAGAAGGGAAGAACACACTTGGCATTTCTCAAGCTGAAAGAAGTGAGGAAAAAAATTAAGCCTAGAGTTGCAATACTGAATGATTCTATGGGCAATATGTTTAATGATGCAGGAAACATTGAAAGAAAATGGATGGAATACACAGAGTTACTATAGAAAAAAGAATTGATAGATAATAATCTATTTCAGGAGGTGGCATATGATCAGGAACCAATGGTACTGAAGGAAGAAGTCAAAGCTGCACTAAAGGAATTGGCGAATACCCATTGAGATATTTCAACAAACGGATGCCGCATTGGAGGAACTCACTGGGTTATGCCAAGAGATTTGGAAGACAGCTACCTGGCCAACTGACTGGAAGAGATCCATATTTGTGCCCATTCCAAAGAAAGGTGATCCCACAGAATGTGGAAATTATAGAACAACATCACTGATATCACACACAAGTGAAATCTTCCTGAAGATAATTAAAAAATGGTTGCAGCAGTATATGGACAGAGAACTGCCAGAAATGCAAGCTCGATTCAGAAAGGGACATGGAGCAAGGGATATCATTGCTGAAGTCAGATGGATTTTGGCTCAAAGCAAAGAATACCAGAAAGATATTTACTTGTGTTTTATTGACTATACAAAAGCATTTGATTGTGTGGATAATAACAAATTGTGGATAACATTGAGAAAAATGGGAATTCCAGAACACTTAATTGTACTCATGAGGAACCTGTCCATAGACCAGGAGATTGTCATTCAAACAGAACAAGGGAATACTGCGTGGTTTAAAATCAGGAAGTGAGTGCATCAGGGTTGCATCCTTTCACCATACATATTCAACCTCTGTGCTGAGCAAATAATCTGAGAAGCTGGACTATCTGAAGAGGAACGTGTTATCAGGATTGGGGGACAGCTCGTTGACAACCTGAGATATGCAGATGACACAACTTTGCTTACTGAAAGTGAGGATGATTTGAAATACTTACTGATGAAGATTAAAGACTATAATCTGCAGTATGGATTACATCTTAATATAAAAAAAAAAATCCTCAGAAATGGATCAATAAGCAGCATCACAATAGATGGAGAAAAGACTGAAGTTGTCAAAGATTTCATATTGCTTGGTTCTATAATCAATGCCAATGGAAGCAGTAGTCAAGACATTGAAAGATGTATTGCGTTGGACAAATGTGTTGCAAAAGACTTCTTTCAAGTGCTGAAGAGCAAAGGTGTCTCCTTGAAGACTAAGATGTACCTGACCCAAGTCATGATATTTTCAATCACCTCATATCCATGTGAAAGCTGGACAGTGAATAAGGAAGACCAAAGAAGAGTTGATGCTTTTGCATTGCGGTGTTGGCAAAGAATGCTGAAAGTACCATGGACTGCTGAAAGGACTAACAAATCTGTCCTGGAAGAAGTGCAGCTAGAATACTCCTTGGAAGCAAGAATGGCCAGACTTCATTTCACCTACTTTGATCATGTTGTAAGAAGGGACCATTCTCTGGAGAAGGATGTTATGCTTGGTAAAGCAGAAAGTCAATGAAAGAGGGGAAGGCCCTCAACAAGATGGGTTGACACGGTGGCTGCAGCAATGGGGTTGGGAGTAGTAGGGATTGTGAGGCTGGCACAGGACTGGGCAGTGTTTTGTTCTGATATACATAGGGTCAGTATGAGTTGGAGATGACTTGACAGTACCAATAGCAAGACTTAGTTCTGACTGATGAAGCCTCCCCTAAACTCAAGGCCCCCACTCTACCTCAAGTTCTTCAAGAGTCCCTGCTATGGGAATTTTCCAAGGAGGTTAAAACTTCCTCCTAAGGAAGCCCGAAAAGCTTTTGCAGAGGCATAGGCAGAGACATGAATGTTTATTCAGAATAGAAACAAAGAGAATCAGGAGAGAAAGGATTTAAAAGAGAAGAAAGCAGACTTACAAACATTGCTAGCAATTCAGCTCCCAGCAGCAGTGGGCTGGAATGGATCCAAGATGACCACCACACCTTCCCACTTTGCAGGGATACTTATACCTAGCTTGAGGAACTGGGGATGGGGGCTACATGACTGGGAATGGAGGGCTACGTGACTGGCTTCAGACTTGGTGACACCGGTCCTGATTGGGAGGGGGCCCCCAACCTATGGCCATCACCTATGTGTGCTCTGATAAGACATTGCTGTTAGCAATCTTTATGGCTTAAAATTATTTTAAGGATGGGTTAATACATTACAGGGAAGGTGGTTAATACCTGACAGAGGGGAGCAGGGTAATACGTGACAAGGAAAGAGTGGGGAAATGGCTTGTAGTTCTTACAAATGTGGCTGAACAAGATGGAATCTGAGAGCCATTTCTGGGAGTTGCAGTTACTGACCATACAGTCCCATAGTAGCTAGTCATATTTCTCCTTTGTTGAAATCAAAGATCTTTATACATATCTATTTCCCTCTATAAACTCATTGAAGCAAATAATATACTTAATTAATCTTTCTGTATCAGTCTCTATAACAGTGACAAGATAATATTATAATCTCAATAAATATTTGTCTGAGTGGTTAAATGGAAGTAGAAATTAATGATTGAGTAATTCCTACCACCTTGTTGTTGTTGTTGTTAAGTGCCATTCAGTGGCTCACAGCAACCCTATGTACAATAGAATTAAATACTGCCTGGTCCTGCTCTATCCTCACAATCTTTGCTATGCTTGAGCCCATTATTGCAGCCACTGTGTCAATCCATCTCTTTGAGGGTCTTCCCCTTTTTCCTTGACCTCTACTTTATTAAGTATGATGTCCTTCTTCAGGGATTGTTGCCTTCTGAAAATATGACCAAAGTACATGAGACAAAGTCTGGCTATTCTTGCTTCTAAGGAGCATTCCAGCTGTACTTCTTCCAAGACAAAATTGTCTTTTCACTGGCAACCCATGGTATTTTCAATATTCTTTGCCTATGCCACAATTCAAATGCATCAATTTTTTGATAGTTTTCCTTATGCATTGTCCAGTTTTCACATGTATATGAAGTGATTGAAAATACCATGACTTGGTTAAGTCCCATCTTAGTCTTCAAAGTGATGTTTTTGCTCCTTCACACTTTAAAGAGGTCTTTTGTAGCAGATTTCCCCAGTGCAATCTATCATCTGATTTCTTGACTACTGCTTCCATTGGTGTTAATTGTGGATCCAAGTAAAATTAAATCCCTGTAACTTCAATCTTTTCTCCATTTATCATGATGCTATTTAATGGTCCAATTGTGAGTATTTTTGTTTTCTTTATGTTTAGGTGTAATGCACCTGGTTAATATTATCAAATTGTACAATTTCTGTTGGTCAGGATGTGTTCTGCTTCATAGTATAGTGATATATTCTAAAAATGATAAACTTCATACTTACGTTTCTCATCCAAGAATCAGCCTTTTTTTGAAAATTAATTCTGATGTGCCCCACATCCTTTGAAACATTATTATGCCTCCTGGTAAACACAGGAGTGGTAAATCTTCTAATTTTGTGTTCATCAATTTGTCTTTAACCTGTCAAGTACACGTTGCTCCTCATTTTATAACTACTCAAAGTGAACTCACTGGCCCAACTGTGATCCAAACAGCATCCTTTATTTCAGCAACACTTCAGCAGATTCAAATAAAATGCAACATGGAAAGATGCTTATTACCTTCTGCACCTCTGCCTATAGTTATGAAAAATAGGCTCTATGAAAAAAAATGGATCTCCCCCGTCGCCCATCAGTGTTGCTCAATGTGATGCTATGGAAAGAGCAGTGAACTGAGTGGGCAGTCCAGAGATTTGGCCCCAGGGATGTTGCTGTTTCAAGTCAATTAAAATGTTTACCTTCACCTCTTTGGGCCTCCATTTCCTTATAAAGAAAAATATGTAAAATGAGGGGATTATACCAGATAATAGTTATAAACGTATTTAAAAGTCTATTTATTAAGCTTTTACTCTAGGCGAGGAAGTATGTTATGTGCTTTACATACATTGTCTCATTTCATTTTAATCCTCCAAATAAGTTTGCAAGGTGTTACCCATCAAGGTCCAGCAGGAAATGGATGGTACATATCAAATTGGGTAATTTGAGGATAGCTTAATAAAGGCATTATATTTAAAATTAAAAAAAAGTGCGAACCGAGTATAAGGAAATCACAAGACACAGTGAAGTGTCCAACTCTAGTAATGGAACACTGAGAGAGAGCTATGTGAAGAGGACACTTGAATAGTGGCTGGGATGCAGCTAGCCCATGGAGACCCTGAGAATCAATGTCAGAAACGTACTCAACCTACTCTGACCAAACCCAACAGGAACAAGGGGGCAAGGGATCATTCTAAAACCATCCATTACAGCCTCCAGGGACATAGAACAGGATGGGGATGGAGAAGAATGGATCTGGTAGGGCCACAGAAGAGGTCTGGTAATATCAAGTCTTGCTATCCTGATTTTATGCATGAGGCTACCGAAGTCCAAAGAGGTTAAATGACTTACTTAAGATTACACAATTAGCCAGGATGGAACCAGGATTTAACCCCTTCCCATTAGACTCCAGAGCCTTGGTCTTGCCTAAGGCACTTGACTGCTAACCAGAAGGCTGGTGGCTCAAACCTACCACCCACTCCTCAGGAGGAAGGTTGGGCAATCTACTTCCATAGTGTTACTGCCTCTGAAACCCAAGGAGGAGATGCTATGAGTCAGATCCAACTCCACAGCAGTTAAGTTAGTTGAGTTAGCCTTCAGGATCCTTTTTTGTTCTTCCATGTTTAGAAACAGCCTTAGGAATGATCAGAGTCCACTCTCTCCTTTAAGATGCTTGAATGAGATGTCTTTCCACCTAGAACATGAGCCTTTCAGAGACCTCAGTCATTATTATAGAGCTAGTGGTCTCTGTGGTCCTTATTCCTATTCCTCTGCTCATACCTTATATCCTGACATGTAGTTTTGATTTATGACACAGAATGAGACACTTGGTAAGGACAAAGTTGTCAAATAGTCAAAAGGAGAAAACAGAACCTATTTTTAAAAAAAAAAAAAAATCTCTTTTTTTCTGACATTATCTCCAAATTAAGCAAAACTAAAGAATTTTTCTTATCTAAAGAATAGTCTAGTATGCAGTTTTACTTGGGAACAGGGATGAAAAGTAGGGAGGGAAATAAAATGATGATTAGATTTTCCTCTCTCATCTGTTAGGACATAGCACAGACCAAATTGTGCTAAATGTTCTCAAGTAAAATGGGGGAAAAGTGAACAGAATCCAAGGTGTTTAAATGAAGAAAAAGTGAAAAGTAGTATTAGATGTATTTTTCAATACTCCTTTGAGGGTCCTTAAAATAAGGAAAGAAAATTCTCACAGAATAAGTAGTAAGAGATTGTAAATTACTTGTGTGAGAATTAAATTTGCTTAAGAGGAAAGACCCTAGTAATTATCTAAGGTCAAGGAGACCATCGCTAATCTGTCTGCTCTTCTGTCAAACAGAGATAAAAGTCTCACTCTGGACTCTTAGTAATAAGAAATTCTTCCTTAGGTACAAGTACTTCCTGGCTTGCAAACAAGTTGTGGTCACAGAAAGTTTATAACTCTGTAGTTGAAAACATGAAACAAGTGTAAAAGCCAGGGTGTTATAAACTGTGACTTAGGGCTAGACCAACTTTCAATGCCAAGTTAAATCCAGAATCAAACTCAACTAAAGTTGCAAATATACTGCCTGGTATGAAACAAGAAAGGAAGCAATAATACTGGAAACTCAGCCCAGCCCAGTCCTAGGTTAAGTCCTGAGCCTGGCCTGTTCTTCTCTACCTCTCAATGAACACAATTCCAACACTTTCAAGCCCAAGGCAAAAATGGAACCTCCATTTCAGGCAGTGTGGAATTGTGGCTTTGTCAGCCATCTTTGTTATTAATAGCAATTAAGGAGGCTGTTCTACCCAGGTATGCCTCACCTTGAACTCAAATGCCTTTTGTTTTTCTTTTGTGCCTGAGTGAGCCAGATAAAAGGAGAGATAACCCACTGCCATCCAGTCAATTCTGACTCATAACAACCCCCACTAGGTTTCCAAGGGGGTAAATCCTTATGGAAGCAGATTGCCCCATCTTCCTTCCATGGAGTTTGAACCTTCCATGGTGGGTTTGAACTGCCAACCTTTTGGTTAACAGTCAAATACCTTTGGCACTGTGCCACCAGAGCTCCTTAACAGGAGAGGTAGTCATTTTATTTTATTTTCGGTTGTTTGAAAATCTTCTGGGACTTGGCCGAACATCTGCCTTTGAGCAATGAGATGTTATGAGTTAAGAAAAGGGGCAAGTTAATTATCTTTTCAAAGGTCATCAACCTAAGCAAAGCAAATCTGAGAGATCCCTCTCAGAAAAGAAAGTTCTGTCCTCAGTTTTAACTAGCTCATCAGTTATAATATAGAGGGATTGTCTTATAAAAAATCTCCAAAGATTTGTTTTCCACAAAGTGGTTTTCCTACCATTGTAGCCTAGCTAATCAGGACTTTTTACATCGTTTAATAATTAATAGCAGCTTCATCATATTTTGGTACTTGGTTGTTGTAGTTAGGTGCTATGGAGTCAATTCTGACTCATAGTGACCCTAAGTGCAACAGAACAAAACAGTCTCCAGTCTTACGTCACCCTCACACTCCTTGTTACGTTTCATGCCATTGTTGCAAGCACTGTGTCAATCTGTCTCACTGAGGGTCTTCCTCTTTTTTTTGTTGACCCTCTACTTTACCAAGCATGATTTCCTTCTACAGGGACTGGTTCATCCTGATAATATGTCCAAAGTACTTGAGATGAAATCTCTCCATCCTCGTTTCTAAGAAGTTTTTTGGCTGTACTTCTCCCAAGACATATCTGTTCATTCTTCTGGACGTGTATGATATGTTCAACATTCTTTGCCAACACTATAATTCAAAGGCATCAATTCTTGTTTGGTCTTCTTTATTCATTGTCCAGCTTTTTCATGCATAGAAGGTGATCAAAAATATCTTGTGTTGGGTCAGGTATACCCTACTTCTCAAAGTTATATGTTTGCTTTTTAATACTTTAAAGAGGTCTTTTGCAGCAGATTTGCCCAATCAATTATGTGGTTTGATTTCTTGACTTCTGGTCCCATGGGTATTGATTGTGGATCCAAGTAAAATGAAACCCTTAAACTCCATTATTTTCTGTGTTTATCATGATGTTGCTTATTAATTCAGTTGTGGGGATTTTTGTTTTCCTTATGTTGATATGTAATCCATACTGAAATCAGTAAGTGCTTCAAGTCTTCTTCCTTTCAGCAAGTAAGATTGTGTCATCTACATATCATAGGTTGTTAATGTATCTTCCTCCAATCCTAATGCTGCATTCTTCTTCATAAGGTCCGCCTTCTTGAATTATTTTCTCAACATATAGATTGAATAAATACGGTGAAAAGATATAGCCTTAATGTACACCTTTCCTGTTTTTAAACCATACAGTATCCCCTGTAAAGGAAGAGGTCTGGTGGTGCAGTGCCTAAGGCATTTGACTGCTAACCTGAAAGCTGGTGGTACAAAACCAGCTGCTGCTATGTAGAAGGAAGATGAGGCAATCTACTTCTGTAAATATTTACTGCCTTGGAAACCCAATGTGGGTTGCTATGAGTTGGAATTGATTCAGTAGCAGTGGGTTTGGTTTTATGGCTTAGTATCCCTTTGTTCTGTTCAAAAGACTGCTTTTTTGTCTGTGTACAGGTTCTACATGAGCATAATTAAGTGTTTTGGAATTCCTGTTCTTTTTAATGTTATCTGTAATTTGCTATGTTCCACACAGTCAAATGCCTTTGCATAGTCTATAAAACACAGTAAACATCTTTCTGGTATTCTCTGCTTTCTGCCAAGATCCCTACAACATCAACGATAATATCCTTCCATCAACCATGATATCCCTCCTTCCACGTCCTCTTTCAAATCTGGCTTAAATTTCTGGCAATTCTCTGTATATGTACTCCTGCAACCACTTTTTTAATTATCTTCAGATATGCTTTACTAGAATGTGATGTTAATGTTATTTTTCGATAATTTGCCCATTTTGTTAGATGACCTTTCTTTGGAATGGGCACAAATCGGAATCTCTTCCATTTGGTTGGCCAGGTAGCTGCCTTTCGAAATTCTTGGCACTTTCAGCATACTTGGTAAGTGAGAAAATGAAGAACAGACCAAAAAGCAAAATAAATCCATTGTCATTGAGTGGATTCCAACTCATAGTGACCCTATAGGACAGAGTAGAACTACACCAAAGGGTTTCCAAGGCTATAGATCTTTCCAGAAGCAGACTGACACATCTTTCTCCCTCAGAGTGGCTAGTAGGTCAACAACTTTTTTGGTTAGCAGCCATGTGATTTAATCACTATGCCACCAGGATCCACTAGGATGGAATGAGGGAAAAGAAATTCCAATGATTGGTGGTAAATCTGTGCTAGAAGATTTTCCCCTTCACATAGGCTCTGTGTATGAAAAAAAGTCAATTTCTGCTTTATGACATATTGGGACTAGAGAAAGGCTCATTCTCAGGCTGTCCAAAAAAGAGAGCATGGTGAATTTACCCCACAGCCACAGCTAGTGGGCAAGAAAATTTCAGTTTTGCCTTTGTTGGTGTTAGGTGCTTTTAAGTGAATACAATTTTATACCAACACCATGTGACCGACTAGAACTGCCCCCTAGAGTTTTCTAGGCAGTAATTTTACCTGAGAAGACTGACAAGTCTTTCTCCTACTGCAGAACGGCTAGGTAGGTTAAGAACCACCAATCTTTGGGTTATCATCCCAGTGCTTAACTATTGTGCCATCAGAGTTCCTTTCAATTTAGCTATGACCTAGTAATTTCCCCCCAGGAATTTTCTCAGACTGGTGAAGGTTGGGGAACTTAAAATAGAGGTAAAGTAGCATCTGATAAACTTATCTTTTAAGATAGCTGATTATTGTAGGGGGATGTGAAAGAGGAAGAAGGGGAGAAGAGAGAAGGGACAATGAAAGGAAAAGGGAAGAATAAGAGAAAGGAAAGGAGAGAGAACTCTACCAGCTGACTTCACTTCCCACATGAATCCACCCACTCTTTAGCTTCTGTTGTTGCTTTGTTTATGCAAAGTTAGCTGGGGCTGAGAAAAAGTAAAAAAGCAAAGAAATCAAGGCTGAAGCAGGCAAAAATTAAATAAATGAAACTAGAACACACACACACACACACACACACACACACACACACAAGCAGACTCTTTTGGTTCGGGGTAATCCCAGCTCTCAGACTAACTTTGAAATAAAAATACGCCGAGGGTGGGAGGCCCGGCAACTGCGGGGAGTGTTATTGGTGACTGGAGGAGCTCTGGTGAGTATCAGGTTCGGATTAGTGACAACTCAGAAGTCACGCCGGCGGTTGGGGGAGGGAAGTTTGCCAAGGTTTCTGAACTCGACGGAAAAGAGAACAGCTTCGCTTGGCGTGGGGCGGAGCGGGGTGTACCCAGAGACCTCTATCCCGGCCAGATTGAGCCCCGCCGCGAGGACACCCCGCCCAAAGATTGAGTTCGTCAGCGATCATAAAATAGGAATTGATTATTCCAGCCACCATTGATTAGGGAAGAATGCTTACTGCAGCAGCGGGGAAAAGGTTAAAAGGAAATTGACCTTCTCTTAGGTGACATAAAGTCATTAGGTAAATGAGATATTCACACAGGAGTTTTAAAAGGTCGTGCTCAATTTTTATTTGTGGCCTAAAAAGTCAACTTGGAGCGTCAGTTTAGGACTAAGATCCTGCTTTTCTGGACAAGTGGACCAGCATGAAGAGAACTCTCTCACGCTGCGCTTGGCAGTGGCAAGGGTGGAAAGCGAGTTATTGTCTTGGGAGCGTCACGCTAGACTCAGGCGGAGTCCTGGGACCCCGAGCTTTGTACCTCTTGCCGCCGGACCCGTGTGTGCGTATGTGTGTGCGTCTGTGTGTCCTTCTTAGGGGTCTGCGTTTCGCGCCCGCGTCTTTTCAGTTCCATTGGCCTGCCAGCAAAGGAATGTCGGGCAAAGACGTGTAATTAAAAACCTTTACCAGAGCCGGCCACGTCTCACAGAGTGAAAGTGCGTGTGTGTGTGTGTGTGTGTGTGTGTAACGGAGAGTGAGAGATATATTTATGCACATATTTATCCCTCTAATTATAGGAATTAATCCTCTTACTTATGACTAAAAGGTAACGTAGAAGGACGTCCCTTTGATGTGGAAAAGCATCATTTGTGACTCACATTCAGACTGATTAAGGAATAATTGTTAAACGCTTTGCAAGAGGAGAGTGTTTAATTGAGGGGCATTCGTAATTTTACGGCTTAGCACAAAATTAAACGTAATTAAAAACTCAGAAATTCCAACTAATTTTCCAATTATTTTTATTGTCTGAGCTAATTGTTACACTAGGGTATCACTTTTCCCCAAAGGCAAAAAAAAAAAAAAAAAAAAAGGCAATCGTACCTTTTCCAGATATTCGCAAAGAAGCGAGTCTGAGCGTTCTCCAGGTAAAAAGCCCAGAAAAAGACTGTCCTCATCCCGTCCACATACACCCTCTCCATCACCGCTAGGAGCCCCTCCCTCCCCAACTGTAATTAAGCGTTTCAGCCACTCTCCCCTCTCTCTCTTGAGTTCCTGCAACACCTTGGGATGTGAGAAAGTGATGGCAGTTCTCTTCTGCAGATCATTACAGCAAAACTGGAAGTATCTGTAGAGGCTGATGAATTTCTTGAAGCAACACTTGTCATACATGGCGGAGAGATTTTTCAAAAAACCAAGTAAACATAGCTCTCTGGGGGCGATCCCTCGATGCCTCTGCCTTCGAGTGTGTGGCAGGAGGGAGGTAACACACAAACACAGACTAAGAAGATGTTTATAAACGTGTACACGAAGACATACAGATGCATTCAGCAAATTTTCTTTTTCTTTGCACTTTGTTTTTTTTAGCGGCAAGGGTGGGTATGGAAAAGATTCTCAGTTCGATTCTTGATTTTTTTTTTTTTTTAAGTTGCTGGAGGTGACGGCATAAAGCCAAGTTATCTTTATATGTGTAGCTTCTCGTAGTGTCCAAATAAACTTATTTAAATGCATTAAAATGTTTACAAAACGTGCTTACATGTTATAAAAATAAAAACACATCCTTACAACTAGTCCAGAAGTGGCCCTGTTTCTTTTCTTTTCTTTTTTTTCCCTATCAGACTTTGGAAGGATCCTGAAAAAAAATAAAAAGCATAAAATTAGGCAGAATGTGAATCTATACAATTGCAATTAGTATGGGGGGGAGGATTATTTGCGTTTCATTTGCGTGTCTTTAATTTCTTTGTGATTTGAAAAATAGAGATTGCAGTGGATTCAAGCTATCCGACTTTCCCATTCACCGTCCATGAAATAAATGATTGCTCCTGATCTGACGTGCCAGGTGAAAATGGGTAGAATTAAAACTGTCAATTCTGCTTCCTACTTGTGTCTTTTGATTGAGTTCAAAAGCTTTTAAAGGCAAAACGTGCCGATCATTTATATGTATTATTTCTTTTTCTCCTATCACAGCTTTTAAGCAAAAAGAAATAAAAGGTATTTATATTTCTAAATTCATTTTCCCTGGAAGACTTCAATCTTCCAGGTAATTGGATGATGGACTCTGACGCGAGTGAGAACGTCCGCCCCGCGGAGCCGGGCTTACAGGAACGCGGCCAAGGAGGTGCGGTGAAGTCAGGTTTTTCCATTTTTCTACCTAAATAGTTCATTTGGAACCAAAAGATGGGTATGTAAACTCAAGACTTCCTAAGTTCTTTATTGCAATTTTGGGGAAAAGGCTGGGGTAAGCAGATTGGGGGAGAAAGGAGGAAGGAAGATGATCTCTTTGAAAGTTAGAAACAGTGAAAAAGATAGATGTGTAATCCAATATGAAAAATCGACAAAAAGAAGCACTGCGCACTTTAGCTTGGGCAAAGATTGCTGAATCCTTTGAAGGAACTGACGTGGGTTTTCCAGAGATGGGAGGAAAAAGGGAGAAGGGGTGGGCTGGGAGAATCCTAGGGTGGGCATTCTATGTAAATGAGCAAATTTGAAATGTAGTACAAATCCTGTATAGTAAAACTGACAGTTCTGACAGTATTGACAACATAAATATATGTTTGAACACTGCACTTTCAGACACTTAACCGATGAAGCAATAAAAAAATTCGACTACAATATTTCAAATAATCGACATTGATGTTTTGATACATCATTTTTATACTCTAAATCGATCTATCATTCTGGGGCTGGTCAATTTTAAGTAAAAATAGGCTGCAATTATTTGCACCTTGGCTAATGATGACCTAGTAACAGTCTTCAATTAATTACCACCCAACTGTGCTTCCTTCCTTCTGCACTGGGGATTGCGGAGGGCAATTCTTGGGGAACAGAACCTGTGCTTGTGCTATCTTCCCCCACCCCTTTCTATTCTAATTTTGCGATTGTCTGGGGTGGAGGAGGATTTCAGAACTAGGAAGGATCTTTGTCTGGTTGATAACAGACACTGCATGCTTAGGTCTCCTCACCTCAAGTAGTAACCGACTAGGTTTGTATTTGCAATATAGTATACTCACTTTTACTTTGCAAGGTCAAAAGTAAATTTTAGAAAATGAGATCATAAAGTGAAGTGAGGCTAATCCTTCCCTTGCCCCATATCCTTTCCTTTGCCTTAAGGACTAGATGGAAGAGATTTACTCAAAGAGGGGTTGGAGGCTTGTCCCTGGTTCAGTGTGTGTGTGTGTGTGTGTGTGTGTGTGTGAGAGAGAGAGAGAGAGAGAGAGAGCGAGAAGAGAGAGAGAGCGCGCGCGAGAGAGAGAGCGCGCTGAGAATGTTAAGAGAGAGAGAGACAGAGAGAGAAACTGAGAATGTTAAGAGAGTACGGGTACAACCCCAAGCCAACCTAAAACATCTAGGCTGACTCCAGCGAGTCTCACCTTCTGCCCTATTCCTTCTGACCGCCCCCTACACGCAGTTGAGGGTTTACAGACTACTGTGCTTTAAAAATAAAATAAAATAAGCCACAGATAGGAAGATAAATCACTGGAGAAAGAAGGGAGGGTGCTGATGAGTACCGAACCACACGGCGTGCGTTCCTCTAAACCACCTGAATGTTGGGGCTCCCTCTTCTTGCCCTGTGGTTTTCCATTGAGCTTTCCTACTCTCACTTGTCTCCCTCACCCCTCTTCAAACTTGAAGAGGAAAGTAAAACTAGTTTGAAAAAAAACAAAAACAAAAAATCCCGGACCAACCCAGGTTGCATGCAACTCGAGCATTCTGAATTATGAATCTGGCAGGAGGCGCTTGCGGGACGGCTCACTCCCATAGCAGCGTTCAGCTAAGGGCCAGGGGCCGCGTGGTGCTGTTCTCAACACTGTGAAGCCCAATCCGTCCTAGCACTCACACTGAGACTCAGCCTACTGACCTAAAACTTAGCTGGGTTCCAATAGCCCGGGATTCCAGTGTCAAATTTGTTTCCTTCAAACTTCATAAAAGCAATTCAAGCACCTTCGAACTATCGTCAGCTGAAAAGCTGGGATGCAAACAACACGTGGAGTAACATTAAGATGATAATCAAAGGCAAAGAACGTGTGCGAGACGACCCACGTTGGGTAAGGATAGGCTTCCTGGAAGAACTCGGTCTCCAGAGCATCACCTAGCTCTAAGGGTTGCCAGCTTCTGGCGGAGTTGTTCCGAGACATCTGAGCAGGACTTGGTGGTGGGTGCTAGGAAAAGGACAGCTGGAGGAGGGGGGAAAAAAAAAGCAAAAGGAGGATGGAGGATCGAGGTATCGAGAGACATGAGAAAGAGAAGGAGAGCCGAAGAGCTAGAGGAAGGAAGAGAGCGCGCGACAAGGAAGAGAGCGAGCGCACTTCGCGTTTGGAGCCCCGCCAGATAGCGCTAGAGGGCTATTTATCGAAATCCTTTCCTTCTGGGAGACGATGAAGCATCTAAAATTAGGAGAAATCAGAAATAAGAGAGGGCAGAAAGAAAGTACAATATATTTCACCCCATTCTATTTCTAAAATTACTTGGAGGTAATTTATTATTATTCATTGGGGATAGAAAAATGTTACGGTAAAAAGCATGAGTGGGGAGAGGAACAAAAACAAACAAACAACAAAAAACAAGTAAAGCAAAAAGGTCCCCTTCCCTCTGGTAATCCCAACTAGGAAGAAAGAGAGGAAAGTTTATAGGTAAGAAGCCAGTGAAATTCTTCCGACACCAACTTTCAGAGTTAGAGGTTACACTGCTGGAAAGGTCAAGAACAGTTCACAAGGATGAGCCAAGGTTTACAGAGATGAGATGTTTTAAAAGTAATAGATGGCTAGCTGTAAGGGGCTGGAGAGGGAGAGGTAAACATGTTACTGGAAATGCCAGATAAAATATATCAAAAATTCCAACCGTCATTCAGCAAGACTGAAGCAGAAGAGAGCCTTCCGCCTTTGTCCAAGCGACGCTGGCATCAGACTTGTTTCAGTAGGGCTGCAATCAAACTCCTTGAATAACAATTTAGAAATATTCCAGGAAGCCTGTGGAAGAGAGCTATGCTACAAAAAAAATTCACTGCGGGGCTCAACACCCAAAGAACAGTGCTGGAAGTGTTGGAGAGAAGAGCTGCTGACAGTGACATAGTCCAGAGAAAGAGAGAAATAAAATACTTTTCATCCCTTTATTTCCTCAGTTCAGTAATATAAGAAGGAAAACTTCTTGTAAAGAATATTTTACCTTAAAGTATTGGATTGATTTTTATCTTAAACCCTCTAGCATCTTATTAATCTCTCCTCTCATTTTAAAATTTCACTTTTCTTTGACCTCAGGAAATTTTCTGAATCAAGTAAATAATCCAGAGTTTTCTTCCAAACCAATAAAAAGAATCTCCACAAATAAAAAAAAAATTAACCTTACAGATTCTAGAAAAATCTGTTCAGTCCAAAAGACTCCAATTCAAACACGTTAATAACTAAAATTGCAAACAAGATTAAGGTTGGCTTTTTTTTTTTTTTTTTTTTTGCTCCTCTAGCAAAGCATCAGTTGTTCTGATGTAAGAAGCAAAAAAGATTTAAACAAGTGATTTTAATTCACAGATTAACACTTAAGACCTCACTATTTTGGGGAATTTGGAGTTATCTGTGCTGAAGATCTATAACTTTCCAGAAAAAGAAAAACAGAGAGTGAATAAGAAACAGGCACACAGGGTCCCTGGGCAAATTCACCTACAACAGAGTCTAGGCTCATTAACGCTCATTTCAAATTAAAGACCCTCTGTAAGGCCAATGCCCTTTAAGGAATTATCATAGGATTCAATTATTAATTTTAAATCTTAAATGTTACCTAGATAGCATTTTGTATTGGGGCAGAAAAATAGAAAAGAAACAATTCTCAGAAGTCTTGGGGATGCTTCAATGGGAAGAGGTGATTAAAAACAGACTTAAATTTGAGAGGTCCGAGTCCCCCTCCCATTCTCCCCCATCCACTTGGGTTCCCTCCCTTTCACCTCTTTTTTTTATGCAGTGTTCCCACCCCCACTCCAGAGCTAAGTAGTCAATTTGGGATTCTGAAGGAATAGGTTTCAGCATCCATATTTGTTCTAGGGCACTTGTAAAATGCGATTTGTAGAGGGTCTTTAGCCCTCTGATTGTCTTTGAATTGTTTTTACTGAAACAGATCTTTTGCAGTTAATGAGTCCCCACACAGCTGGACAGCTCCTCTCGGACACTGAGAGCTCTAACCCCAAAATGACCCCAATTTGACACCGCAAGATGAAATTTTACCGCCTGTTAAAACCATTTCCAGCCTAGGCAGAAGGAGCTGACTGTTGACGGAGGTGTGTGCTGCCTCCTGTGACCCCCATCTCACGCCTGTCTCCCGGGGCTGCCCCATCTACTTTCCCTTTACCCAAAATGTGAAAGATCAGACCAGCCTCACAGCCTGGGTAGGGGTGCTGAGGCTGAGAATGGGGCAACAGCAACACACCACCAGGCTAGAAATCAGAACGTGGGGCACCCTACTGCTTTGTAATCGCATCTATTGGACTGCAAAATTGGGAATGAGAGGAGACCAGGAAATTCTTAAATGCTAGCTGCACCTTTTCCAGCTCTATTAATAAAACATCAGCAAGTTGCTGATTAAAAGTAATAGTCTCTTGACTTCATCAGATTGAACAAGAACCGACACCCTGAATCGCCTCCAACTTGATCTTGTGTGTAATCCAATGCACTGGGATTGCTATTTTAAACAGTCTCATAAATGACATGCAACTGGGTAAGTAAAAACTCTTTAGTCACATGTAATTCAGGGTTCTCCCCTTAGGCAACTGGTCAATTTTAAACCGATGGAGATTTTACTGTACTAGGACTGTCATTTTAATATTCATATTTAACTAAAAGTCTTTGGAGTGAAGGTGATTTTTTTTTTTTACAATATTGTAAATTTTCCTGTTTCTCTCTCCCTCTAACACCTAGCCAGATTGTTGCTGTTGTTTGCTTTAATGTATTGAATGAAAAGCAAAAGAAGTTACAGAATATTAGAGAGAAAGGAAGAAAGGAGTTCAAGTTCTAATGCTTTCTGCATCGCCCAAATCGTGAAAAGAGTTTAAATTTTTCCTATGTTTTGGTAAAACCCAAGATTAGCACTGGACAATCAAACCATTATTAGCTTAACAATTGTTTGATACATAGAATTCATCAGTCTGAATTGTTTTTTCCAGACGCGCTGCCACGGAAGAAACATTTTATTTTGTAATGCTAATGAGAATTTTAAAATGAAAATTGTAGAAATACTAACTTCAGAGAATCCACATGAAAGAAGAAAAGAATTATTGGTAAAAGAAATACAAGGTACCAGCGTTGGATGTTTAAGCTCTGAATGCGGAGGTTCGGTGCGAAGTTGAGCTTTACAAAAGAACGTTTATCAAGGAAATTGAGGAGTTTCTCTTAGGCGCTTACTTAACAGGACATTTAAAACAACAATAATCCCATTTGAGGACAATAAGTACCCACTATTGACAAATAAGAACAATTGGAAGAGTAAGAGCTGAACAACTGAGTATAAACTTCTCAGCCAGCGCCGCTGCCCGGGAGACTTGGATTCACCAATATCAAGATCTCTGCAAAACCGAAAACCCTCCGTAGCGAGACCAGATTGCTGTTTTTCTCTCTCATCCTTGCTGCCCCGGCTAAACTGAATTCGCGTAACTGCTACTTAGAATAAAAATCCCAGAGACCAACTTTTTCTCTTTTTACGCCTTTCTTTTGTACTCACCTTTTTTTTTTTTTTTTTTTAATATGTCGGCGAGCAACTCGGCAACAAATAAAGATGCTTTTAATCTTGGAGTTCTTCTAGGAATGAAAAAGAGGTGGAGGGGGAGGTGGGAGGTACCCTCCCCCAAACATTCTGGTTTCAAATCCTTCGGCACTTGCAGGCTTGAAGCCGGGCTTAGGAGTGGCTGAAAGCTTGGGGTAGACTCTCCTCCCCGAAGCTCCGCGCGCCAGGTCGTCCCTGCCCGGGCCGCCGGGCAAAACCTCTCGGTTCGCAGCCTCGCTCCCTAGCGTCGCGTACCCGCGCCTCTGTCAGCCCCTCCGCACTATCTTTCTTTATATGTGAGGGCCGATTTCCCGCAGACATCATTGTTATGATGGCTCATTTAATCAAACTGTTTAATTGCTCTGGTAATCACTATCATCATCACAGGTGCTCAATCATTCATCATTTTTGGAGGGCTTTATTGACCTCCGGAGCTCATTCCCCAGCCCTATTAAAACGAGGCCAAATTTCTCTGACTCCGCTTGAAGTCTCTGCGGGCTGCTATCTAAACCTAGTTTGTATTGCCCAAAAGCTCACAGTGAAGAAGACGGAAAGGGGGCAAGGAAAGGAAAAAAAAAAAAAAGCCTTACTTCC
>NW_006921655.1:6142972-6146120 GCF_000298275.1 Orycteropus afer afer
CAAAAGCTCACAGTGAAGAAGACGGAAAGGGGGCAGGAAAGAAAAAAAAAAAAAAAAGCCTTACTTCCTCACCCCCCTCCCCACTTTCTCTTCTCTTCTCTCTCTCTCTCTCTCTCACAGACACAGACACAGACACACACACACACACGGAATTTCTCTCGCTGCCCTCTTCGCTCTCAGGGAAGTTGGGTCAAAGCCGCGCGCTAAGAACACGGTTTCTACTTTCCAAATGGGTTCAAAGTTGGGAAGGGAAGCTGCTGATGAAGAACAGTCTGTTTTCAAGTTTCTGTGCAGGGGATCATGAACCAGGGCCAGAGCGAAGAGTTGAGACAGCTAGCTCGCAATGCAGGGCCCAGACGCCGGGAGCCTGGGGGCGGCGGGGGCTGCAGAGCTGCGCGCGCGGGGTGACTGTGGCTCCGCCCCCAGCTCTAGGCACAACGTGATTGACGCGCGACCGCCGGGAAACCGGCGGCTGGGAGGTGAGGTTAGGTGCAGCTCCGTTCTGGGATTGGGCGAGAGAGGGCCAGAACTAGTTTCATGCAAACCGTGTAGAGTAGTTACCTTCCTTCCCCTGCTCTTTTTTTCCTTTTTGGAAAAGTTCATTCCGACTCCGCCTTATCTTCCAGATCGGGCGAAATCACCTCTGTGTAATTAACATGGCCATTAGCAAACATTACCGCGCCCTCGCAGCTAGGCAGCTACACACCGGAGACCACAACAAAGCTGGGCTGGGAGCGCCGGCCACTCCTCTTCTCCGGGCAAGGTCTCTCTCTCTCTTTCTCTCTCGCGCTCTCCCTCTCTCGCTCTCTCCCTCTCTCGCTCTCTCCCTCTCTCCTCTCCTCTCCTCTCTCTCTCCCTCTCTCCCTCCCTCCCTGTCTTTCTCAATGGTGCTTCCCAGGTCTAAATGAGGTCCACTTACGTTGGCACACACCAGTTCACACACACGCTAGGCGACAGCGGAAAACATCAGACACCCAACAGCTCTCTTCTCTCCCTCCCTCCCCACTCTCCCGGGACCCCAAAAACTCTCCGGGGTGGCCCTTGTCGTTTCAAACTGAGGGAGTGCGCTTTGAGTTAAACTGCTCTTGTCTTGGGGAGAGGAAAAAAAAAAGAAAACAAGAATATTGACAAGGGTCCTGGATCTGCACAGGGAAGAAAGTGCCACTTAAAAAAAAAAAAAAAATCTAGCCTGGCTTTGGTATCCTCTGTAGAGTCTGTTGTCCCTAGGTTACAAGAAGACTTTGGGCGCGGGGGCGGGGGGGGGGTTGTCGCGGAATTAAAAGGAACAAAAGCAAGAGCGCCAAGCCAAACAACTCCAACACTACTCCTTTAGGCAGGAGCCCGGACTGACGTGAAAATCAACTAGAAGTAAGTTTTTCTTTAAAAAATTAAAAGCTCTGAGGCTGTACCGTACTTTCCCTGTGGTTTTCTGCAGTTTTCCTCTGCGCTTTCCCTGTCCTCTTCATTCTCTCTCCTCCTCTCCGCTCGCGCGCGCGCGCGCTCGTACACACACACACACACACACACACACACACACACACACACTCACTCCTCTTCCTCCCTCCTCCCCTCCCGGCCGTCCCCGCGGAGGAGCAGGCTCGCTGATTTGCTCCGGTCCGCTCGGCTCCTGCCTCCCCTCCCCCTCCCGCCCCCCGCCCCAGCCCGGGCCGTCGGATCGCACTCGCTGCATATCAGAGGCTCTGCGCGGCGCGCTCCTCCTCGCTCCCGCTCCCCACTCTCGGGATGTGTCTCCGACGAACGACGGGCTATGGCCACCACGACTTCCGGGTTCCGTCATTTCGTTCTCCCGCCGCCGACCCGCGCCGCCAAACTGAGGCTCTTCTATAAGCCAGGCAGCAGCCAACCTGCCAACACCTACTGACACTCACTCATCTCCCAGCGAGAGAAAGAGAGCGAGAGAGAGCGAGCGCGAGAGAGCGAGCGCGAGTGAGAGCGAGCGAGCGAGCGAGAAAGAGAGAGAGGGAGAGACAAAATACCTAGCAGGAAAGGGGGGGAGGAAGTCCAATTTTTGCAAACTATTTATTTTTTTTTTCCCTGATTTTCCCCCTACCTTCTTTCAACAATACTTTAAAGAGAGAGGATCATATTATAGATATCGCGGGGCAAAGCCAAAAAACGGGGGGGGGAGGGGGGAGGAAAAATTCAAGAAGCAGAAACCCCTCGAGGAGTTTTACTGGAAGAAAAAAAAAAAACGAGTCTGAAAGATTCCTCCTCTTCATCATCATCAACCATCATTCATTCACTACCTTGACATTCTGGGCTTTGATTGACAGCTGGAGTGGCAAAAAGCCATGAAACACGACAGTTCGGTTACATGTGGGCTGCTGACGGGCCGCTCGTAACCTTCGGTTCGGGGGCTTGACGATTTTTTTTTCTTCTTTTTCTTTTCTTTTCTTTTCTTTTTTTTTTCAACTGAAGGGAAGACAAGAGAAAGAGGGGGGAAAGGAGAACCGAGGAGGAGGAGGAGGGGAGGGGGGAGGAGGAGGAGGTGGAGGAGGAGGAGGAAGATCGGGAGGAGGAGGAAGAAGAGGAAAAAAGAAAAAGAAGAAATATCACAGAAAAAAAAAACTTCGTTGTTTTGCCTGGGATTTTTTTTTTTTCCTTCTTCTAAAAATAACATATTGGAGAATTGGGAGAAGTCTTCTTGGTTTGGAAAAAAAAAAAAAAGGAATCTTCAGCCTAGATCACTTTCTTATCCGGACTGGGATATTAAATATACGACACATCCAGGAGTTTATTGGAGCGCAGACTGATGGCGCAAAGGGTAGGTTTAAATCTCCAACACTTACCTAGATATAAATCCTCTCCTAAGAGGGCCCTGTCCCGATGTCTTCTCTCCCTTCAACGCTGCTGCTGCTGCTGCTCCTTGCTGCTTGATGATGGCGGCCAGTATTTAAAAAAAAAAAAATAGCAGCAAAATTATTCATCGGCTTTTTCCCCCCCGTGCCTCTGCGTGTGTGAGAGTGTGTGTGCGTGCGTGTGTGCGTGTCTGTGCGCGCGTGTTCCAGCGCTGTGCGAGCTGGCGGCGGCGAGTGCGTGTGAGTGGTGTGTGTGTGTGTGTGCGTGCGTGTGTGTGTGTACAATTGTTACACGCTTTCGCCTCGCTCCAGCTTTTACCCCAGCAGCG
>NW_006921655.1:6146220-6187254 GCF_000298275.1 Orycteropus afer afer
GCCGCAGCCGCTGCGCTGCCGCCTAGACTAGCCTGGGCTGCTTGTTTTGTCTCTGAAATTGACAAGGACGCAGGGAATCCGCTACTAAATAATGTTTCTGGTAACTTTCACGTTATTCCCCCTCCCTACCCTCCGCTCCCTGCCCCCGGGGAGGCACTGGTCCCAGTCTTCCCTTGTTCTCGGCGTTCTCGTCCTGATTATTAGCGTTTTTCTTCTCTTTATTTTGTTTCATTTCGCCTTTTGATTTATTGGATCCTCTGGAGGAGGCGAAGGGGGGTTAGGGGTGGGATCCGGGGCTTCCTCCTCACACTAACTCCACTTCTCCCTCCGTTGGCTCGCTATGGTTCTGCTACCTCTGGCCTGAGCAGGGCCTCCTGGAGCTCTCTCAGTCCCCGGCCTCAGCGTCCCTTCTCCCTCCTCTAAAGCCTGCTCTTGGTTCATACTTTTTCATTTTAAAATTTAAAAACATTTATCCCACAACTTTCAACTCCGTTGTTTTGGCTGATTTGGTTTCTGTGTTCAACTCGTGCTCGGTACTTTTCTCCTTTCTGACTTTGTTTTTATTTTTATTTCCCCTTTTTCCTTCTTCCTCCTCCCCTATTCTCTTCCCCCCTCTCTCCCTCTCACTCCCTCTCTCTGTCTCTCTGTTTCTCTCTCTCTGCTTCGGCCCTCCCCTCCTCTCTCTCACTCTCATCTCTGTCCCATTCCCACTTCTCTTTTCCCCCCACTCTTCCCCTCTCTTCTCCCTGTGTTTTTTCTCTTTTCTCCCCTGCTCTCTCTGGCTTTCTCTCATCTCCTGCTCCCCACTCCTGCTGGGTTCTGACAGTACGATGAGCTGCCCCATTACGGCGGGATGGACGGAGTAGGGGTGCCTGCTTCAATGTACGGAGATCCTCATGCGCCGCGGCCAATCCCCCCGGTTCATCACCTGAACCACGGGCCGCCGCTCCACGCCACGCAGCACTACGGCGCGCACGCCCCTCACCCCAATGTCATGCCCGCCAGCATGGGATCCGCTGTCAACGACGCCCTGAAGCGGGACAAGGACGCGATCTATGGGTAAACCGACCCCCGGGACGCAGCTTACTGTGTTGGAGTGTGAGTGCGAATGTGTGTTTGTTTTTGTGGGAGGGGAAGTGTGGTAGACTAAGTGGGGAATTATTTCTGCATGGGGGTGTGGGGGAAGAGCCTCTTGCCTTAGGAAAGGACAGTTAAGGGGGCCTGCCCCTTGAGTGTAAGTTCCAGGAAGATATGGCTTCCTCCACTCCCACGGCCCATCACTCCGGACCCCACAGCCCCGGAGTTACTGAAGTCCTCGGGATCTTGCCGGGGCCTTCTCCCCAAGGGCAGGATTCCTGGCCAAAGGACGTAGAGCTGGTCCTTCCAAGCCCCTTACAGAGGCCTTGAAGAAGGGAAAACTTCCCTGTCGATGAGGAGCGATTTTATTTTCTTTCTGTTTCCTGCGGAGGGTCTGGGAGTCACTAAATGCTGTTTGAGCTGGAATCAGGGCCGCTTCTGTTGGCCAGGAAGTCCTAATCACCCACTTCTTAATTCTCTGTAAATAAAGGGGGCAGACCTTGAAGTGCAGCGGGGTGGAAGGGACTGCAGCTTGCAAAGAGCCTTTCTTGAAGAGAGTAAGGGAGATGACTTGAAATTATTTTATATTCTGAGAGAACCCGAGGAGGGGCGGGGGTGCACGGTGACATCCTTGCATCACACGGACTCTCCTGGCTGAGGGTAGGGGGATAAGGCTGTAGGATCCCGAGAAGAGGGGGCAGTCAGTAAACGCCAACTGAGCCGAGGCCGCAAGCATCCCAAAGTGCAGCTAACCGCCTGAGAAACACAAAGGGCATATGCGCACGCACACTTCCAAGTTTTAACACACGATTTATTTATTTTTGTCTGCTGCAGCTCTGGGAGAAATGTGGTCTTTGGAAGGAAGCTCTTCAGAGTTTAACATTCCTATTATCTTGGCCTCTACACTCATGCTTTACTAGAAGTAGAGCAAACAAGTTTATAAGGCAAGGGGGTGGAGAAGTTAGAAGAGCACTCTCTCAGATTTGGGAAATGTCACTGCCGATGTGTGTGTATACGTAGGTGAAGCCTTCGGCCTCCTCTGAAATTCACATTAAAACTTAATGCGAAATTAAAACAATTTTTTATTTCACACATTTTCTCTATTTTGGGGAGGTCAGGGCTGGGTCGCAAGGGTTACTTTGGCAGCCTCTGTAGTGTGGGGAGTGGGTCTGGATTAACAAGGAGCTCCAGATTGCCTGGGAGTCTTGGATGCTTCATTACGTTCCAACTGAGGCTATTTTTACTTGGCTGGCTAAAGTGGCAAGGGGCTTCTCTGTCCAGAGCCGGGGACTTCTGAGCTGAAGAAAAGGGCCATGCCGTTTTTTTCCTTTCTGTTTCTGGCCCAGGCTCTGCTGGCTGAGGAAGGGTTGTAAAGTGTGATGCGTGCCTGTTGTATTACGGAAGGAATCCAAACCCTCCAAACTTGTTGATTACAGTTCTTGCTCCTTCCCCTCTGCACCCCGTCTCCGTGTGTGTGTCTCTGCGTGGCGCTGCCCGTTAGGCACCCGTTGTTTCCTCTGTTAGCTCTGGTCTTTGAGAAGTGCGAGCTGGCGACCTGCACTCCCCGGGAACCCGGAGTGGCCGGCGGAGACGTCTGCTCCTCCGACTCATTCAACGAGGACATCGCAGTCTTCGCCAAGCAGGTCGAACCTTCTTGACCCACTCATCCTCCTGCAGTGCCACACTCCCCATCCCCTTTTCTCAGAGTTTTACTTGAAAGAGAAGGAAAAGGCAGGGGCATCCGATCTGTTGCTCTGGCCCAATCGGCACTCTCGGCCTCCACTCCATCCCAGAGCCTGGAGGCGAATTGGAAGCGGAGATAAATATGGGTGTTTGTTTTTCCCCTCAGCCAGGAATACAGGGGCTCGACCCTTGAATTAAAGTTGACCTGCTCCTAATCTGGGGCTTGGCCTTTTTCCCCCCGCCTGCAGCTCCTTGAACAAGAATTGGAGAAAGGGGCTGCGAGGCACCCGGGAGTGCCCGGGAGGGAAGGAAGCTAGGCGCCTCTCCAAGCGGTCTGCTCTAAGCTGGGCGCAGAGGAGGGGGGGGGGTGTACAGCCTCTTGGACATCAGGGTTAGGGGTTTTCTTGGCCCAGAGAATTACTGTGATTACTGGCTACAGTTTAGCGGTTCCAGGTCCCCCTCAATAGAGAGAGGGCCAGAAGGCCCTGATTCCTTTTCAACTGGCCCCACTGATTTAAGGCACTAGTTTGTTTCTTACATTTTACCCAAGTCCCTCTTCTCTTCACCACTGCACCATCCTCACTCACACACTACAGTTTAGTCTGTGACAAGGTTTTTTTTCTCTTAAATGGGATAGTAATTCATGTTGACTTTCCCTGCTTCTTATAGGTTCGCGCCGAAAAGCCACTTTTTTCCTCAAATCCTGAGCTGGACAATTTGGTAAGGCTCATTGTTACTTGCCTTTACTCGTGCCTTGACCCCCTCTCAGACCTAGAAGCACCTACTTTTCTCTGGGGAGTTCGTGCACAGTTCTTTGGAGAGAATGGGGGATAGATAAAAAGGGAATGGCATCTAGCCCTGATGGGAGTCAAGGAAAGTGGAGTGGTATGGACGTCAGTGGGAGTAAAGCCCCGGGAGAAAGAAATGTGGGACTCGGCACCTGGAGCACCAGAGCTGGGGACGGTTCCCAAGTCTTAGCCTCAGCAGTGAAGTGCGGTATTTCCTCTGTTAGCCTGGGTAGGGCGGCTGAGCCCGGCGGCTAACCCAAAGGAAGTAACCGATGGCTCCGCGGAGGGCGGGTCGGGGGAGGTGGGGGGTTGAGGGGCAGGCCAGCGCAGGCCACTTTTAGGTGCGATTCTTTTGCTAATTTGCACGATTTCAATATTAAAAGTACTTAAATCCGCTTTCAAAGGCCTTGCCTCACCATTCATCTTGAGTATTTCCTTCTTTAGTAAGAACGGATTTCGCTGGGTGTGAGGTTCTAAAGGCCTTCTCTCACTAGTGAAGCTACTTTTTACACACACACACACACACACACACACACACACCCGCCTGAGGTCGAGGGAGGAGACAGTTAAAGAGGACCCAAGCGGAGGAAGAAGGCCCGGTCCTAGGAAACAGTCCTTACAAACAGTTCAGTGAACATGAGGGAAAAAGAAATTGAATGCTTAGGCTTGGGTTGAGTCAGGTTCCTACACCATGGCCAACGAAGCAGAGATGATTAGCAATCACTTGGTTTTTCTGAGTTACTTCTTGTTGTGTGGGTTTTGCCTGGCCCACCTGCCTGGTGTTCTCTCCAGCCCAGTTCCCTCACAAACCCTCACTCGAGTGCCCCAGTTACAGAACCCTGACTCCACACTCTAAACTTTTCTTTCAGATGATACAAGCAATACAAGTACTAAGGTTTCATCTTTTGGAGTTAGAAAAGGTAAGCAGGAAATGACACTCCCCATTTTGATGCAACCACTTCCCTCTCCTAGTTGAGTTGGGATGTCTTTAAAGAGCCTCCAGACTGAGAGATTGAACGCTTGAAGATTTTGAGTAACATTTGTCCTTCCTTCAAATTACTCCTCAACATAGGGCCTTAGAGGAAGAGTGAATTAGGACAGCCCTAGGAATGCCTTTTAAAGTAGTCCCCTCACCCTTCCCCCTCCCCCCCAGGCATTCAGGATTGTTTTGAAATGCAGCAAACCATTTCTGTTACTGGACACTCAGCCGGCTTGTGTCTCTATTAGCTCAGCTCAGCCTGGCCCTGAGCTTGCGTTAGGTGCAGACAGAGGGAATCCTCCTTTCTGGGGTGTCTTTACATGCTTCTGCAGCTCAATCACTTTTCCCTGGAAACATACAAAACTCCTGGCATATTGAATCACAAATGCTAATGCTGTCCCCCATTCCATCATTCTAATGTTCTGATGTTATCATCAAATCGGATTTTCCACCCTGAACTCCCAATCTGAACCCGGTTATTTCCAGTCCTGTGTCTTTTGCTTTCTTTGTGGTAACTTGTTGCTCAGGGAAGTCTCTGGAGAATAATATCCCTTGCAACAATTGCTCTATTGTTTCCTTGTGTTCAACTATTACACCCCTTAATTAGAATTAGTTTGGAAGACATCACATTCTTGCTCTTTCCTAATCTAACCTTACAACCTGATATTTTTCCCCTTTAAAAATGAAACAAAACAACAAAAATAATACAAGCTGAATCCTCCACCATGACCCTGCTTCTAGGTCCATGAACTGTGTGATAACTTCTGCCATCGGTACATTAGCTGTTTGAAGGGAAAAATGCCCATCGACCTCGTCATCGATGAGAGAGACGGCAGCTCCAAGTCAGACCATGAAGAACTTTCAGGCTCCTCCACAAATCTCGCTGACCATGTGAGTGAGAGCCTTTGGTATCCTTTTCAGGCCAATGGGCAAAGCATTATTATTATTAAATCTTATAACATCTATCATCACTTAGTTTTCTTTTTAAATTGTTTAATCTCTTTCTTTTCCCCCATCCCATTCTCACTGTCTCCCTGATACCCTTCATCTCCATTTTTCTTCTTCTTGGACCCCTCCTTATCTAGAGGCAAAAAAACAAGGGAGTGATGGTGTGTTTTGTGCTCTTAGTATGCAAAGTTTCCTGGTATGGGTTACCTGGGTGTTAGCACATTGTCTGCCTGATGTGGTGACCACTGCCTTTTCCATTTTCTCAATTCTGTGATCAGTGTGCAGAAGTGGAAACAAAAAGAGACAAGACAGCCAGCTGGATGGGATGGAAGAGAGAAAGACAGAGAGAGGAAGCATTAAAGAAAAGAGAGAATTGGGGAGTGAGGGTTGATTTTTCCCAGTCTCTCACAGAGATGACATCCTTGATAGTTATTGGCAATCTTGCATTGCATTAGAAATAAAGGAAGGAGTGAGCACATTACAATTCTCAGGGCTTTTGCTTTGTAGAAACTTATTGCCAGAATATGGACTTATTGCCAAGTGTCTGAAGCATTTTCATAATAAAAGACAGTAACCTTGATGAACCAATTATTAACAATGTATTACAGAAAGCTGAGGGAGTTATGATTGACTAACCATAGGTTAGTGGTTGAATTTTAACACTTTAACAGTTGGTGAATGAAGATGAAGGGTATAGTAAGGAATGGCTGTGTATGCCAGGCCAGGAAAGGAGATTTTTGTCTATTCTCTCTGTTTTTAATCCTATTTTGGAACTGATCTAGTGAGTCTGATGCTTTAAAAAAATTAAAAAAGCATATGTAGTGAGATTGAAAATTTGAAAAAGAAGCAAAGAGAAGAAAGATTGCAGCTGGTAGGAAAGGCAAGAGTGGTGAGGTTAAAAAGAGTGGGTGTGAACAGCAATTTATTTATAGGAACTCAAGCCTGGAGGTGGAGGACAGATTGTCTAAAGATTGTATTCAATTGAACTCACTACCTAAACAATATAGGTTATAGTCTAATAACTTTGTGACTGAGATATTAATTCAACACCCAGTGTGGAGTTAAACAGGCATTGAGACTTGGAGGCAGTTAGTTTGTTTCACTCTCAGCTCCAGTTCCTGAGTGTTAAGAGGAATGAGTTAAGGTACAAAGTGAATGAACCTTCTGTGAGGCTTTCCTATCCTCCCAGCAAAAGTTTTGAAAATATGCAGTCATAGAATTTAATAATTAACCTTCATACTGCATGGGAAAGCCAGTTTGAGGACACAAGTTTCAAAAAAGAAAGAAAGAAAAAACCTTGGCTCTGGGATATTCAGTTCTGAGACACACTAAATATTTTGTTGTTGAAAGCTCCTGCTCTGGTCTTCCTCAGATGGTGAAGAAAACTTTAGGAAGCTCTTTTGTATGTTGAATGTATTATGTGAAATCAAAAGGGTGCAGCAGCAGCTAACCCAATCCAACCCAACCCAACTCATTGCAGTTGAGAACTCATAGTGATCCTATAGGACTGCTCTGTAAGGTTTCCAAGGCTTTATGGGAACAGTCTTCCACATGTTTCTCCTGTGGAATGGCTGATGGGTTAGAACCATTAACCTTTCAGTTAGCAGCCAAGCAGCCTTTAACCACTGGACCACCAGGGCTTCTTGCAGCAGCAGGTATGGAATGTTAATTTGCTGCTCTGTGGCTTTAAGATGTGCTTGTGGTCCATGAGGCATGCCACTATCTCAGAAAGATTTGTTTCTGTAGCTATTTATTTGTTTATTTTCATTGCTTCCTGTTTCTAAGTTCATACCCACTTGCATTATTGGGAGAACAAGGGAGAGGGATCTATTTACATAGAATGAGTAGAATGAGAAGTCCATAGTTCTCTGTAGCAAAAACCTTTTCTCTTGGCATTTCCAAGGATCTCAACTACTCAGGTTTTCTAGAAGAGGTTTTTTTTTTTTTTTTTTTTTTGCAACTATTTTTCAGGTGGATGCATGGATCTAGAGCATACTGATATTTACATAGAAGAGTTAAGATAAACTAGACTGTTTATTGAGTATTGGTTGATAGACAATGCCAATTTAAGGACTATTGTAATATTTAAATATATACTCAAGAAGGAAGTTGTATCTAAGAGATCAGTGGTGGTTTAATAATTTAATAGTCATCATCTTTGGATAAAAGAGTCTACTGTAACATTTGTTGCTACCCTTTCAGGCCCTGATGAAGTGAATATGACAACTGATTTATTTTGAACTCATGAGGGCTTGCCACCTCATTGGGCATCATAATTTAAAGCCTTTTATTTCCTAGAGATCTGAACTATAACATTTTTACTTTAGCCCCCTGCTATTTGTTTTGAAAGGAAGCAATAATTTGTTCCACCACCACAGTGAGTGGGAAATGGAGAGGTTTGCCACAGACTTGTATTTTATGTAGGAGGTGAGAGAAAACCTTGAAGAGATTGTGCAATTTTCAATACTTTTATAGCAAAGGACTATTGATTGTATTAGTTCTAGGCCTCCTCCTACAAAGTGAATAGTCTTATGCTTCAACATCTCCTTAAAACTCATACTCTCCCAACCCCTGTCCCCCAGCCACAAAAAAAGTGAAAAAAACCACAAAACCACTACCTGAAAAGTGGTATAAGTAGAACATTTTCAGCATATAAATGTGTCCAATTTGAATCTTCAGGTTTATTTTTTCATTTGCTTTGATATGCATATTTAATACATTGCCCCAGGCTGGAGCTCATTTGGTGAACGTTGGTGTATGGGTGATGCTGAGCCACTTCAGAAGGACCAAGACAGCCTGTTGTTTTCTCTGTTTTATATGTTGGCCCACTATTGTGATCTACTGAGCTTCCTTGTGGTTTTATTTGCACATGAAATGCTGAGAGCATTTCAACTTATTGGCTATGAATAATGACAGCTAAAAAAGAAGTGTAGTTTAATTTGTTGCGTGCCAAGGTTTCTCTTGTGGAGGTGACAGTTTGTGACAGCTGTTTGACACCCCCAAAACACATACACCTCGATCCTTATTAAGTGGTATCAAGCTACATTGTGTGTGTGTGTGTGTGTGTTTAAGGAGCGAGCAAGGAAGGAGAGAGAGAATGAAAGACAGAGAGATAAAGGAGTGAATAAGTATGTAATTCTGTGCAGTAGAAAGCAGAGAGAGATGTGTCAGGAGCAAAATATTAGGTACCAATATAGTTTTCAATTTTTTTATTAAAGAATTTGAAAATAGAAATGAATCACAGCAATTGATATAAACATCTTGAAAGCATTATTATTGGCAGACTATTAAGAAAAAATTGTATATACTGAGTATTGCTTAGTAAATCAGACTGTTGTGCTAATTATACATTCCATAATTTTATATAAATAATCTGATATAATGTAGAGGCATTAAAGGAAGACAATCATAATAGTCTTCCTTTCCATACCTTATATTCAGTGATGATATTGAATTTGGTCATTTGTTATTTCTACTTACATGATGGGCATTTTGATTAAAAGACCTTTGGAAATTAGATAGAAAATAAAATTTGAAATATCGATGACTTTTGTAGTTTGTAACTATCCTACCTCATAATGAGTGCTTGTATTTTTATTATTATTATGCATTTTACCTTATACCTTTCATTGTAATATAAGAGTAATAAACAGTTGCAGGTAAGAGATAGCTATTGCAGTATTATTTGGAATATTGGAGAAAAATAAATGATGATGAGAGGAAATAGTACTCTGTTTTCCAGTAGCAGTTCATGTCAAATTTCTCAGACTTTCAAATTTAACATATTTAAAATAAACATACCAAGAAATAAACTTAAAAAAGAGGTTTCAATTTGAAAACTGTGGTGAAAATAAGCCATAATTTTTCCTAGTCTACACAATTTCTGAACAGTAGGGGATATCCCCATTGTTTATTTTGCATAATTTTAGATAAACTCTTTAAATCAAAGATATACAAGTGAAATATATTTTTATATTTACATATAAAGATATGACATATCATTAGATCACATTTAGACAAATGAAATATATTTGTTTGAAATGTGCTTTCTGAGCTAAACTGTTTGTCTTAAGTGCATATAGTTATATATATTTTTAATGTTCATAAGGAGATATATTTTATTTTCTTTGAAAGAATTAAAAATGGAAGAAAATACAGTTATGATTACTCAGTTAATGGCAAGTCCCTTTAAAATGACCAGCTCTGATAGTACCACTAATAAAAGAAAAATCATTTTAATTTGTGTTGAAAACTGTAATTTAGATGAAGATCTGCTAGTATTTTCTTTTGCATTTCTGAATATATACCTATAGAAACTTTAAAAATGGGTCCGATTAGAGGGGAGAATCCCCAGAACCTTGTTCCTGATGGAACACAGGCAAGTGCCTATGGGTAAATTCTATTACTATCTGAAAAATTAGAGAAAAGTGTGCAGGGAAGAAAGGAATAGGCTTAGATGGCTGGTCCATAGACTATGAAAGGGGAAATAATGAGACATGATAATATTTTTAATAAGAATGATTTATTTTATCAGATAGATTCTTATGTTCTAATGTAAGATTAGACTTTATGGAGCTTTATCCAAGACCTCTGAGGACCCATTCCAGGAAAGTTCTCCCTCTGACCTCTGTCCAACTGCTCTGGGGACATAGCTAGAGACACATAGGTTTTCTTTTGCTGTGTTGTTTCATAGTTTCTCATGGTTGATAGTTTTCCTGTCAGTTCCCCATCAGGAATAGTTATACTATTTAAATCATTTAGGTTATGCACTTGGAGTATATTTTCAGAGTAACTGTGATGAGATGAAGTGAAAAGTGTACTTGTCAACTATATAGATAATCACCACCAGATTCAAATTTATTTTGGGGATCCATTTTCTTCTTTTTTCAGCCTGAATGTTCTGTGGGATATCACTGTGCATAGGCAATAGATAGGACTTTCTTTATAATACGATATTACACTAAAAGTACGAGAAAGGTTTTGTCTTTTCTAAAAGTTGCTCCATTAAATGGGGAAATCATTTGTGAAAGGTACTCACACTCGCTTGTAAGTGGCTCACATATTAATTCCTGGAGCTTAATAGAGAGGTAGAAGTGGGGCAGTGAGAGAGAGACCCTGGCTGTATTTACATTTTGAAAGAGTGAGTCCATGTTCTGCAAGCACACACAGTTCTCCTGTGTTCTTATGTCAACTTCAGAATAATGAAGTTGGAATTTCAACTTTTTTTCAAACCACACAATCAACATTTTTTAACATTTATAGACTTAAATACCTCAGGATAGAAGGAGTCCTTATCTTATGTAATTTTGTGTGTGTGTGTGTGTGTGTAAGTGTAATGATCATTAGGAGTTAAAACATTGTAAAATCATAGGAAATAAGTAATTTAATATTAAGTATGTGTACAGATGCAAATATATCTTGCCCTTTTTGTTTAAATATATCAAAGTCAAAATCACTTTGCTTGCTCCATTTGCTGATTAAAATCTCTTTGTATATACTTACTATTACTCTCTACCTATATGTAAAGTACCTATATGCATAATACTTCATTGTATTTTCCAAGTTCACATATAATTTTTATCTTGATGTGATACATTATGTTTTAGTTGTGTAGGCTGATGCTTATCTGCAAATTAAATAAATAAATAAATGAAAATTAGAAGAAAAACTGGAAGTGACCTTAGAGATTATCTGGTCTAACTTCCTAATTTTGTAGAGATAAAGGAACTGAGAAATGAAGTGATGTCCTAAGGTCACATGACCCATTAGAGGCAGCACCCTTAGTCTTCATTCCAACCTGCTATCTCTGTCTCTCTTCTTTCCCACACATCCTTTAAATCACATTTTCACTTTGTATTTAAGGTGAATTTCAGATTCTTTTAGATCAAATTTGTTCATGGTATGATTTTTTTTGTTCTCTTTCTCTTTGAAGTTTAATCCATTTTACTTCCTTCTGCAGTTTTATATATTTTTTAGAAATCCTTATACATTTTCCTCATTGTCCTTTGACAATGCAAGAACCATGAGCTGTATGGAATCATTTAAACAGGGAAATACCCACTGATTGACCCAGCCTCATTAAGTGTTATCCTATAGGCACATGCCCCACAGAAATGCTGTAATGGCTTAAGATGTTACAATATTTTACCATATCTGCAACTTCAACAAAAGAGGCACAATATGATTTGCTTCCTATGCCTAGAAACTCCTATCCACTCCATGCTCTTTTCTAGATTTAGCAAAATTCAATGATGGTGCTAAATCAATTTTTTTTTTTTTTTTTTTTTAACTTTCAAGGGAGAAAACACTGGCAGGATTGTGTTTTCTAGGGAAGGCTGTGTGTAAATGAGAAACAGAGGAGAGCAGCAGAGTGATCTCCTGTGGCCCGGCTACTACAAGCTCTTCCCATATTGTCTCCTGCTTTTATATTAATTACAACTTGCATTATCAGCTGTGAGTCTGTAGCCCAGCAAATAGAAAATACTGCCCCTGGAGACCTAGCTTCTTGTATCTATTTTCCATCTCCTTCTATTGTACTCCACTCAGTATTCACTGCTTTTCTCCTGGTAACACTTCTCTTTAACGCAATTAGGTAAGAGCAAGAAGAGTACCATATTTGACTCCCAATTATTAAAACCACTGGGAATAGAAACATGTTCACTCCTTGCCCTCGGGTGTCTTCATGATATTTTTGGCTGAAGAATAGGACATATATTGTGGAATGCATGTACCTCAGTACTCACCCACACACTTGCGCAGAGAGAGCATTTCTCTTTATTTTTCTACATACGTCATGTATTTTTACATGCTTTCATATGCCACTTTGTTTCCGGATTCACTATCTTTCTGCATATAATTTGGCAGAAAGCCAGGTAGTCATACTCGAAAGATGTAAACTTGGAAACTATCTTAGGGTGGTGGGGGTGGGGTTAGAGAAGAAAGGAGTTGTGATACAAGCAAATAGTTCAATCTAGGAGCTCTTGTGGTGTAGTGCCTAAGGCACTTGATTGCTAACCAGAAGACTGGCGGTTCAAACCCACCAGCCACTCCTCGGAAGGAAGATGGGGCGATCTACTTCCGTAGAGATATTGCCTTGGAAATCCAAGGAGGGGTCACTATGAGTCGGATGCAACTCAGCGGCAGTGAGTTTGTTTTTTTGGTGGTTAAGAAAAGCTGATGTTGTGGATAAGGAGTTAAGTTTTGTTTGTTCACGTAGGTTATAATTTTTTATGACCATGAGAGAGTTCTATTGACCAGATTATCAATATTTGTCTTGCATATATGATCACTTTGTTTGTGCAGCTGAATATGGACAACTTTGGGATAACTCCTCAGCCTTGAAATCCCAGAGGGATTAATATATTTTTCCTTCATTCAAATTATATAGCTATCAAGTGATACTTCTGAGTTTGAGGCAGTCTTTCAAACTTGACCTTAAAACTTGAGACACTCTATGGAAACAAATATCCTATGATACCTTTTTAGGATAGTATTTTTGAGGGATTAGGGAGAAAGAAGGGGTACCTGTGTGGCACCAATAGTAAAACATTCAAGTACTAGGCAGACAGCTGGCGGTTCCACCCCACTCAGAGACACCTTGGAGGATCGGTCTGGCAATTTGCTTCCCAAAAGTCATACACAGCCTTGAAAACCTATGGAGCAGTTCTGCTTTCACACATGGGGTTACCATGAGTTAGTTGTCAAGTGAAAGACAATGGACAACAACAATAGCAAAAGATGAAAGAGGTAGGGGAAAGGTAAATTAGCCAGTGAACTTGAACAAAAAATAAAGGGGCTAGGCTGCAAACCAAAGGCCCAATTCATTGGAGGAACTAGATGCTTTTAAGGTAATATATGCTCATATGGCTTATTCTTCTCTCCTTTTCTTCAGAAAACATCTCCTCTAGAAAACCATCACAAGAAATGCACTGAATTGTAAATTAATGAGGCCTGACTTTAAAACTTAGCACAGGGCTGGCTGGGAGACAAACCAGTGTTTTCAGTGGCAGGAAGTCCTGGGTGATCCCTTCAAGTCACTACAGTGCCCAAACAGAAAAGCTTACTCCAGCTTCATTTGAACGATTATATAATAGCTTCTGGATGACATTTGCTTTAAAACATAGTTGAGGTGTTAGTGGTTAATTATTGTAATTTTCATGAGGGGTAAGGAGCTTTTATAGCAGCCAGCTTAATAAAAGAGCCTGCAGTGCATAAAATTAACATCACTTGCTGTGCACACTGAAAAGTTTAGCTTAGGTGAACTTGTTGCAGTTACTGCATTTTCTAAAAGAAAGCAGTAGCCAGTGTTGTTGCAGGACGGAACTCATGCCATGCTATTGTTTCTTTCTTTTTTCATGTAATTCTTCTAGCTCTTTATCTGATTGCCATCCAGCAAACAGCTGACGAAGAGCTTGAAGAGTCCCTGTATTCTGTTTGCCTTCAGCTTGAAACTATTGGAAAGGTTTCTAACTTAGATAAAAAGAGAACTTACGGGCATGACTTTGTCTTAATAGGGGCAGTAGAGAACTTTGGCTTTCATTTTATTCTGCTTAACTTCATTTCTTAATCTACTTTGTAAAAAGTATATCTTTATTTTAGAAATCTACACCTATGCCATATTTAGAGTTAGGGAATTTCAACTTACATTTTTCACTTTGAATCAACTGGTTGCTTGATGGCAGTGCCAGTTGCATTATTTGGTATAGATGTTATTAATCTGTAAAACTTTGAGTTATTTCATCTATCCAAAATGCCAGATAGTAGTTTATAATCAGTTTGTAGCAGGTTAAGAGAGGGGGGAAAAAAAAGTTTTCATCGTTGTTTATAGTTCCAAGTAAGAATGATTCCTTATTTTGTCTTACCTTGGTTTCTGGATTTTATTTTGGTAAGATTTTATGTTCTATACATACAGTTGGTGTTGGGACAAAAATGACAGTCTGCTGTTTTTTTTTTTTTTTCTGGGCAAACTATATATAATGGTAATATAGCAAGATTACTTTCATATGGTCAAGATGTTTGCATGTTGTCTACGTCTATCTGTCTGAATCCTTATTTACCAATTCATATAAGAAGCAGTAGCATGCTTTAAGAGCTTGATAATGCTTTTTCATTCTGCTTCTTCCACGTGCCCCCAAAGAATTCACTTGCCTGTGGCCTGTGGGCTTAGTTGAAGTTGTGACATGCAGGTGACAAGTATGTAGCTCTGGCCTTAAGGCTGGTCTGTTTCATGTGTTGTTCCTACTCTCTGTTTCTGCCAGAGGAAATTCCATCTCTTGCCTGCCTTCATGTGGTGCTGATAAAGTCTTTCCTGTACATTAGAATTCCTGTTTTCCTTTAAGCAACAGCAGGGTATTGGGAATGATCAGGAAAGGGGAGGAGGAACAGGAGAAGAATACACTCAGCAAAGTAGCATGGGCTATAACTCTGTTTGTCTTGCATGTCTTCTGAAACAAGTAGTTCATCTAGGAGAAAGTACTGCTCAGTGAGTTTTAAGCTTCCACGAAACTTAAGTGAAAGTCCTATCCAGTTTATTAGATGGCTAGCAGTTCATGTCTGTTTCATTTGTTTATTATTGTTTGCAGAAATTAAAGCAGAGATTACTAATTTTTAGATATTGGTTATATAATCAGTTGAGTTCATATAGGCTGTTTTAGGCAATGCATTTGAAAGATCTGAAGAGCTTTCTTGTATGTTCTTGAGTCTGAATTTTAGAGGCATCATTTAATTTTATAGCTGTTAACGTTCTAAAGTATGTTAGTATCCAAGAGCATTGAGACACCCTCTCCCTCTTTGAAGAGTGTGCCCTTATTAGGATAGCAAGGGTAGAAGTATCTTTTACATTTTTAGGTAATCTTCTTTTACTTACATTAAAAATCAATTTTGTCATGACCTGATTTATGTACAATAAAATCTACCCATTTTAAGTACCATCCAATTAGTTTTAACAAATGAATACACTGATGTAGCCATCACCCCATCAAGATTGTGGATAATCTTTTCTTTCTTTTTGTCTATGACTGAAAAGATAATATACTGTAACATGGCATCTGTATGTGCCTAGTTCCACAAATACTAATATGTGCACATTTTTTTTTGTCTCTTTCTATACCTTTCTTCTTGGTTCTTCATTTATGGCTGAACTGGTAACTCTGGACATATTCTTTGATATCCTGACATCAGAACCCTTCATCCTGGCGAGACCATGATGATGCAACCTCAACCCACTCAGCAGGCACCCCTGGGCCCTCCAGTGGGGGCCACGCTTCCCAGAGTGGAGACAACAGCAGTGAACAAGGTAAACAGTCAAGTATTTTCCTTGTGCAAAGTTGGCATGACTATAATAACTTCATTTTATGATATCAGTACATCTTCCTCTGCGTAAAGAGGAGAATGGTAGGTTAAGGGACATCATCAGTTACAATTTGGGGAGACAGTATTTCCTCTTCTTAATCTACATTATTAAAAATAAAAATAAAAATAAAAAATGTGCTGGCTAATCTTTAAGTAGGCGTTACAATAATAATTGATTAGTTCTGCCAATTCTTTTACAAATTTGGTTATCTACACTTTGCTTCTGTGTGTATAAGTAAATAGAATGAGAGACCTATTTTGCTGCTATGATGCAGTAGTTTGAATTTTACTGTACACAGGATATTTTACTTGTGATATCAACTACAAGAGCTCTCTATAATCAAGCAATTATGTATCTAAAGCACATAAGATGCAAAAAATCAGTTCTTATTAGCTCCAGAAGGAGTGTACAAATTTTATGTGGAATCTTATCTTGGGAAAATGTTTTGTTTTTTTTTTTTAAATTCTTAGAATGTCATTTATTCCCATTTCCATTCAGCTGACATGGTGACTTTAGTCACAAATCCTAAAGATTAGAATAATCAGAGGACAAGGGGACAACAACTGCAGATGACAAGGAAGCCTAATGCAATTTAGAATACATTTTACCATTTAAAACTCACCTATTGCACAGAGAGCAATTATATATTGGTAGGGATGGCTCTTCTATGACTAAAATGATAATTTAAAGGAAGATGCATTATTGAATGTGGGCCAGGAAAGTGTATAGATTTTACTTTTTAATATTTTACATTAGATAGTGTCTGATCTCCTAGGTCTATTTCATCTCTATTATGACTGTGTTTATGGCCACAATATTTAAACATTAGACAGGCTTCCAAGTAGAGGACAGTTTAACAGCCTAAGCTATAGTCATATATGCCGTTCAAAAGGAGACAGTTAATATAGGGTGGGTGCATTCTGGCCCAGGATTTTGGTTCTCTGGAGTTCTAGAAGAGCCTAGAAAATGTGCTGTCTCAGATGTCATTAACTTTAAATGGGTCCAATTTAGAATCTAGGTTTTAGTCATTTGCAACTGCATCAGAAAAGAATACTATTAGATGCAAATTGTAGAGGAAGTTGTGAATTGTATCCATTTAGGTTTTATATACTATTTTTATTAGGCTAGTTAGATTGTATATAAGAAAACTAAACTATAAGGCATTTTGAAGATAATATGTACATAACTTCAATGGAACTGCAATGCAATTACTTAATTGTGGTTCTAAGTCATGGTGATGGATTTCTCAGTGTGGTTAACTCTGAAAAGCTTTCTGAGTCCATTCTCCCCTCCATACCCCAAATTACTGTGACAAAAAAAGAATGAAATGTGTCTATTAATAAAAACAAAACACCCTAAACATTTTACAAAAGAGGGAAAAGGAGAAGCAGACTTAATGGTCTAATGAGGCTATCTTCCAGAGACTTGTTGTGTGTGAGGCTCGCTTTGACCTTTCACTTTGCTCAGGAGCCCAGAGCTTCATTTTTCACATTCTTGCAATTACGTTAACGCTTCAAGCATTTCTGACTCCAAGTCAGCTAGCAACACCAGGCATAACTCAACACTGTGAGTTTTTCTCCTCTCTGTAGATTCATTAACAGGTCACTAAGGTCCCAACTGAAATTTAAAACTGACTGGTTCTGTTGGGTTAGTTGAGTTATGGCACTGGAGATAGCAAGAAAGGTCCAGAGAGAAAGGGAGGTGGGAAAGAGAAGACCCTGTGGTTTGGGATAGAGAGTTGCTGTGGCAGCAGGCAAGTCATGAAGTTTTATCATTTTGGTTAGTGGTTTTTTTGTTTTTTTGTTAATCTTAGTCAGAAAGCAAAAAAGCTTTTAACTGATAGACCAGGTTAAAACAATACATGCAAACCTCTCTTCTGTAGGTAGCAGCACCCACTTATGTGATGTTGAAGGATTTGACCCCAGCAGGATTTTGTTCCTTTAATCATATCTCCATGGGATTAAAGAATAGACATGGTAGCTTATGTGTAAGAGTACTAGGAAGTTAGTCATCTTACTGTATTAAAGGTTAAAGGTAGCTGGGGGTGGGGGTGGGGCTGGGGAAGAAGGTATGATTCCTATAAAATGGAGAATGTTTTGACATGCAGAATTTCCTTACCTGGCTTATCACATCTGTGGATCCAAAACATATGTATAAGGGCATTCGGTTTTTCAATCAGCGACTCTAAATTTTAAAGGTCAGACTCAAGTGTATTTTGTCATACTCATGCTCATATTAGTCTTTTAAACAGTTTTTCAGGTTATTTTGATATTTGGTTCTACTGAATTGTCCAGACTAGCTTTCTGTGAGAAAGATTAATTATCTGCTTCAGGGCAAAGTCAACAGAGATATTGACGGAAATCACATGTGCTTATCCTAGGTTAAATCTTAGGGCTGGTGTATAATAGAAAACCTAGGAGGGAAATTGATGTCCTTAATATTAAATATATTATAATGTTTCATTGAGAACCAAGTTTGGAGTTTAGAGAAGAGTTTTCTTTGCTTATTCAGAATTTATTAGCACAACAGGCATATGGAAAACTGTAAAACGATTCAGTTTCAAAACAAATTATGATAAACAGAAAAAATAGAGATGAATTGTACTAAATACAATGTTTTCATACACATTTTAAATTAAACTTTAATAGCCATATGCTATAAAACAATACATGCATGTATGTTGCTTTATAATTCTTGTGAATATTTTGCTATAATGGTTACATGCAAATCTTTACTTTGGAACTAAAAAAATACTTCCATTCATGACCAGATAGTGAAAGAGCTACAGTTACCCAGTGAAAGGTCATCTTTTCCTCCTTATGTTTGTGCAACAAACTGAAAAGGAGGGAGTGAGAATCAGAATTTTAAAATAATGTAAGAAGTAAACTTACACAATGTAATGAACCTGACTCCACTGTATCTTTCAAACTGTACATGCCTAGCAGTGAACTATATAAATATGAACCAGACTTTTCATTCATCCTGATTTCTCTTGCTAGGATCAGCCAAAGGGAGGAAGTTTGCCTTGTTAGTCACCTTAGAAGGAGGAAGGAAATCTGGGTTTCAAGGATAGAGTTAGGGTACAGACTTGGGGCTTTGGAGAACTAACTGGTTCTCTTTATATCTGGGTTCCCATCAGTAAAATAGGGCTTGATAATAATAAAGTTTGGGGTCCCTAATTCTGTACCTACTGAGTCAAAAACTGCTTTGTATTTCATTGTGTATTTTGCCAGAGTAAAGACTAGGAAGCAACCCCCTTGTTCACAGAGCACTTTGAAAGCCTTAGATGAAAGGCACAATATATGTACAAAGTATTATTATTATTGATGGGTTTGTGTAACTCCCATTAACGCTGATGGGAGTTATGCATGTGAATTGGCAGGAGAATAGACCCCTCAGTGTTTAGAGCACATGAAATTTACATTTTTTCCAGTGCTGTAATTGAGATGTTGACAAATTGGAGAATATTGATGAGCCTTTGTTTTAAGTATTTTGTGCCAAGTTTGTTTTATTTTTCCTGCTTTGAACAATGGTATGGGTTCAACAGCAATGAATAAAAAGGGTAGGGTAAAGATAACTTTGTATTTCAATATTTTGATTTGCCAATATGAAATAAATTGTCTTAGGCAAAAGGAATATGCTGTTTTAATCATTAGCTATGCATGAAAGAAAAATTGATGTTGACATCTTTGCTGTAAAATCGTTGTAATGGGGCCTTCCTTACAATTCATTTTTGTAAAATTCATTTTGTACATTTTGCAGCAATTGAACAATCCCTGCACTGTGAATAGGCAGGATTCCCAGAAATACCGAGACAGTTGGCCCAGTAACTGCTGAGCTCACACTGCACACCACACGCACGTTAACCATACTGTTGCCAGACCCAGTTTAACCTAAATACATTAGCTTTCTAGCATCCTTCTCTCAGGACCCAGTGCTGTACAAGTCAGCATAGTTTCCTTCAACTCTTGTTACCTACCAAGCCCCTTCACTGATGTCCCCATATAACATCTAGGCAGTGAGGCTAGAACTCCATAGCTAGGCATTTATTTATTTATTATACAGATCTTTAGTAAGCATGGTGTTAAAACCTACAAACACCCCCTTTATATTGAATTAAGTGTTTATGGGTAAGTGAGTGTCTAAGATATTATTATGCTATTTGAGTTTATAATGCCTTCTATAGTTATAAAATAGGATTCTCTCCCACTAAATATTCCCAGTTATATATTTAAAGTAGAGGGAAAAAACCTCAAACCCATTTACTGTGGGGTCTGAATATGTTCTACTGGGATTTCTTATTCAGTCTAGGAAAACTCTGTCAATGGAATGTTTTCACAGTGGCGGCAATCTCTTTAAAATAACCCTAAATACAATATGACAGATGCCATCTGGCATAATCTTTTGCTAGTTGCTTTTAACTTTTATTTTTCCTAAAGCTAAGTTCATCCAAAGCTGGTCACTTACTGTTATGGTAAATACAATGACGTTTCTTTTCCTTCCTGTCTTCCTAATTGTATCAAAAAATTCTCTGAGAATATCATTGATAATTGAAAATTGCCACAGATGAAGCTGCTATTTATGAAATATTTATGTTGCATTCTTCCTTTTTATTTTTTTTCCTCAAATAAAGTGGACAAGAATGCCATTCACTAGCTATCAATGAACACCAAATAACTTCTGTTGATTTTCTTAGGGCTTTTCAGAGTAGTAACCATTAGAAATAAAATTAAACTCTTCTAATAAATAAATGATCTAGGAGCATGTAATCGTGCCCATAAATGCTTAAAAGCTTTCTATAATTGCTGTTAATTTTGAGTAATTTCTTCCTATATGTATCAACTTACTTGAAAAACCCAGAGTTGGAATTTCTAGATTTTTTTTTTAACTTAGTCATGTAAAGGGATGTCTCCTGATGCCAGTTAGAGTTTAATTTAGAGTAGTAATTAAACTTGAATACTGCCTCATAAACAAAAGATAAACAATAAACCAGCCACGTTCCCTGCTGTTTCATAGCTTTCTTTCCCAGATGTTTTAGCCTGATAATTTTTACACAGTGAACTACCTAACATGGAGTTTTGTGGACAGAGGTCAAAAATGAATTTTGTATTTTTTTTTTGTTGTTGTTGTTGTTGTTCTTGCAATTCTTTTTTCTCTGCAAAAAGCAAAACACAGAGTATTTTCCACTACATAGGTGTTTTATTTATTTATTTAAATGTTGGTTAAATAAATAGTGCAGATGTGCTTTATAGATAACTGAATTTCTTTTTCCTAGAAATTTTTTTCTTTAAAACTGTTCCACTAATGAACATCCTTTTCATTGAGTAATAGAAAAAGGAACCTACATTTTATTTAAGTAAAATCTTGATTTTAAGTCAGAGACAGAAAAACTTGACAAAGGGGAATTTTTCTTTTTATCCCTTTTCCTGCCTCCCACTCCCATGCATTCCCACCCATGACCAGTGTTACTTTATGCTTGTGCTCTTCCTCTGGCTACAAGGGTTTCTCTGCCCAGTTGTGGACCCTTCCACTGTCAGCCATGATCTTTCTAATTGTCAGGTACTAGTCAGCCGTTCAATGCAGAAGCCATGTTATTTTCACTGGGTGGGGTAATTACTGAAAGCTGAGAATAGCTGCACTAAAGACAGAGGGATACTTTCATGATCCCATTAGCATAAGAGTGGGTAAATTATTCATGCCAAGTGAGGATTCTATGGGGAAAAGTATAGTTAATGCACATAGTTTTTAAATGTATCCCTTTCTGCTCTGAGACTAAATTCTTGTTGGAATCAGTTCTCAGACATTTACGGGAAAGCTCTGGTGGCGTGTTAGATGCAGTTCATCTCTCTCTGTTTGCGGCGCTCTCAATAGAGACCATCTGGCAAAGATCCAAAAGGTGATTAAACAAAATGATCAGCTCTTGTTGCTGTGTTACATGTCCAATACTCTGGATTAAAAAACATGACCCACGACAGTCAAGCTAACGTCATGCCTCTCTCCCTCCCCCCTCCCCTCTCCACATAAGAATTCAGATGGTCCACAAATGTGTGTGCCATCTTTGTGTCCTTATGGCCCATAATCATGAACAGGTTGTGCAAATGGCTCTTTCTGTAGCACTGTCTGTTCCAGCAGCATAGAAGCATTTCATATTAATTGGGTCAGTCTAATATTCATATTGACATGGGGAAAATTACTAAAATTTATTCTTATACCAGACAATGAATATGTGTGCTTTCTGCCATGAGGGAAGTGAAATCTGACAACTGGCTTGTGCAACTGATTAATTTTTCTTGAAACTGAAGAAAATCAAAGCATGAAAAACTCTCATTCTCTGCAAACAGTGCACAACCCTTTAGAACTAAGCAAAATGGGTTGGGTGGCGGGGGAGGGGGGAGTTTTGGGGAAGCTTGTGGAAATGAGCTCTGGTTTTAACGCCATAATCAGGAATGAATTTACAGTGCCATTCAGAAGAGTCCTCCCTGCCCATAAACAAGCTGATAATCACAGGGAAGCTGACTCCCAATTAGCTTTTCCTTCCCTCACACAGACCAGAGTGTTTATATGTCCTCCTTAAGCTTTGATATGTCATTACTGAGTTGGTACATCTCATGTCAAATTCAAAAGTTTGGAAATAAAATGTTTTCTTGTGAGGAAACCCTGTTAATAAGCAAGGTAATTTTCTACCAATCATTTCATGATCGAGTTAAGGTAAAAATGCCAAGATTTGTGACTAAAGGGACAGATGTATCTTATCTTTGGGGGTTTGTACCAAATGCCAAGTAGAAATATAAATTGAACAAATCAGACATTGAGAGGAAGTGATTGAAGAAATATTGAGATGCAATCTTGGGATAAAATATATCTATGTATATTTGTATCAATGCTGTGAATTGCTGACATGTCACGTTTGCATATGCCTGAACTGTGATTTTATTTTATTAAGGGTCACTTTAATGTATGTTAGTGAAGACATCCAAAATATAAGACTATTATGCATTAGGTTATTCAAAGGTTATGGCTCATCAATTAATATTGTGTGAAGAGTCTAAGCCTGATATTTTAGGATAAATTCGAAAGCAAATGCCAAGAAAAGATAAAGAATAAAGCAGAAAAAAAAAATCTTGAAAACCTCTTTTAAACATCATCAGTCCTTGTCAAGTGCCCTTTCTAAGGAAGGTTAAAGCAGAGGTAAGAAATTCAGACGGTATAGTACTCAGGGAGGGGAAGTGAGGTTCCCCTTGAGTCAGTGCAGTGTGGCAGATAAAAGAGACCTGCATAGCCTTGGGGGTCTTAAGGCTATTATAGGGCAACTCATGCTCTGTTATCATGCTGATTTTTCAATTGATTTTTGGAGGAACAGTACTTGTTGAAGCCCTCCAGAGCTTCAAACACAGCCTTATGGTGCTATACATTGTAATACATGTGTTCTATTCTTCTCTTCATTGTCTTTACTTTGCTTTGGAAGAATAGTGTGTAATGACGCCATATTATTTTTTCCCTTCCTTTTTCATTCCTATTTCTACTCTCTGAGAATGTTTTGAGATTTTTATTGTTTAGAGGGACAAATGAGGGAGGAGTAACTTTTTATTCATCTTCATCTGTTGACATTTGTTTTTAATTTGGCCTTTAAAAATATTTTGATGTCATGTCACAGCAGACAATAATATAAACCATTTTTATCTACCAAATTGATTCCACAGTAGTCAGTCTGGAATTATTCATTACCTTTCCAGTGACCAGCAAGAAAGCAACTATGGGATTTCACTGAAATCTAGTTCTGCGTCAAAATGAAAGTGAACAGTACCCCTGCTATACAGCAACGAGGTCACTCAGCTTGCTGGAAAGCAAGTTCTTGCGAAGGGAAATAAAGGAAAGAGATGTAGAGGGAGTGAGTTCTTGAATCTCTACAGCCTAGGGAATTCTTACTGATGGGAATCCAATTATAATACTACCTCCTCCATGGAGCCTTCCTGATTTCCCCTTCCCCTGTGACACTTTTCCACTCTACTAAAACATCTTTCACATTGTGTTGTAAATATTGGGTTCCAGGTCCCTCTCACCCTGATTTTTCAAGCCAAGGATTATCACTTATTCAGCTATCTAACATTAAGTAGACCCCCTTTTGAATTAATAAAAAAATCCACTAATCTCACTTTTTTCTGTTGTTTAAAGTATATAAACTATTCAAAACTGTGCTTATTGACATTGTTGTGTGCTTGAACATAAATGAATTATCGATACATTCAATTAAATACCATTACATCATAAGAGATAATAAAAATTACTTTATTTTACTGAAATTTTGTTGATGCAATTGTTGTTGTTGTTGTTATATGCTGTCAAGTCGGACCCGACTCATAGAGACACCTCCTTGGGTTTCCGAGGTGGTATCACTATGGAAGTAGATTGCCAAACCTTCCTTCCGAGGAGTGGCTGGCGGGTTTGAACCGCCAGCCTTCTGGTTAGCAGTCAAATGCCTTAGGTGCTATGCTATACTACCTTATATATATCAATAGACCATCAGCTCAAATTTAGAAATATTTTGGTATAGGTAGGATCTTAAATTTTATATTCTTGCTTATAGTTCTTGAAATGGGACTTGTCTTATTGGTCTTATAATGTCATAAATTATATACACCTGGTCAGAACTGGGAACTAGGATTCCATTTAATTACATTGCCTAAGGCACTTGGCTACTAACTAGAAGGCTGGTGGTTCAAACCCGCCAGCCACTCCTTGGAAGGAAGGTTTGGCAATCTACTTCCGTAGTGATACTGCCTCAGAAACCCAAGGAGGGGTCACTATGAGTTGGGTCCGACTCGATGGTACATAACAACAACAACATATGTAAGTATAAAAGGAGCTCTGGTGGTGCAGTGGTTAATGCATTTGGCTGCTAACAAAAAGGTCAGTGGTTCAAATGCACCAGCTACTACACTGAAGAGAGAAGAGGCAGTCTGCTTCAGTAAAGATTTATAGCTTTGGAAACTCAGTGAGGGTTGCTATAAGTTGGAATCAACTCAATGGCAGTGAGTTTATATATAAGTGTAGGAGTCTTGGTGGCCAAGCAGTTAAGTGCTCAGCTGCTAACTAAAAAGTAGACAGTTTGAACCCACCAGCTGCTTTGTAGGCGAAAGAGGTGGCAGTATGACTTGGAAAGATTAGAAACCCTATGGGGAAGTTCTACTTTGTCCTGTAGGGTTGGCTCTATGGGAATGTTTTTTATTTTGGCTCTGCATTAAGTGTGGGGCAGTGGTCACGTATTTGGCTGATAAAGGAGTGATTGGTGCTTTAAACCCACCCAGTGGCTCTGTGGAAGAAAAGATCGGGCAGTCTGCTCCTGTGAAGATTATAGTCTAGAAACCTCTATAGGGCACTTCTAGTGCATCACACAGGGTTGCTGTGAGTCGAAAATTGACTTGACGGCACCTAACAACAACATACATAAGTGTATAGATAGATGACTTTAAGTGTAATAGAGAACTGAATAAGAGAAATTGCTTGATAGGGTGAATAATTTCCCATGATGAACTCAAGGTCCATTTTGCTTGTACTCCTTTTGTAGGATCAGATTGACCTTGAGAGAAGTAAAGGTTCTTCATCCACAGGTAAAGGAATCTGGAAGTAATTATTTACATTTTTAGGATCAACGTGCTTTTGTTGATTTCCTGCATATGTCCTCCAGTTTTCCAGTTTACTATTGAGTTTTCAGCAAACAAAACCTCTACTGAGTTCCTTTTCATCTGCATGGATTAGAGTCCAGAATTTTGGACTATGAATCAAGCGCCTGTACTGTAGGGTCATGGTGCATTGAAAATACCACAGATCCAGGAGACAGAGACATGGGTTCAAATGCCGGTTTTGCTTACGATAGGCTAGAATCAATTCCTCCATCTGTTAAATGGGGAAAACATTACCTAATCTCAAGGTTGTCCTGGGATTATATTATGTGAAGTTCTCTGTGTTAAGCACCTAACAATGCCTGGAGCCAGTAATGGTTAGTTCACTTATTCCTCCTGTGCTAAAACAAATTAGCTGTATGACCTTGGGTGAGTCGCTTAATCTCTTTGGGCTTTTGTTCGTCTGTAAAATAGGATTGAATTAGAAGATCTTTTAAATTCATGCTCCAGAAATCTAATGTTTATATTCAATGGTCTTATTTCCTATTTGTACATTTTATCTTTTAACATAGAGAAGAGGCTGTTGATCAGGGGGGTAAAATGAACATTTTTATTTCCTTGATTTTATAGGCTTGTTATCATATCATACATAAAAATGTAGTGGGGTAAAATTTTTGTTTCTTGCTTTTGTTTACTGGGAGAGCTTTTTGTGTTCTCAGCTAGGTGGGAAAATAACTAGGCTTTAGAGTTTATTTTCTGAGAATGGTAAATGCTACAACTCAGATTTCAACCACCTAACGTGGTGGTATTAATATCAGTGGACTGTTCAGTCTGCTAAAGATGAAGTGTATTATGTAAACACAGAGTAACTTCTCCATTATCCATTATCTAATCAATTAGCACTCTGTCAGAATTTCTATACTTTACCAGTAGTAGGATAATTGATAATCATTACAGAGGCTGAGACTCTGTCCTCTCCTGAAATACATTTCAAATCACTCTAAAAAGTCTAAGTCATTTTCAGAAGAATTTTACAATTCAATACATTTAATTGAGTTCTAATTATTTTAAGACTGATAATTCATGTAAAAGATCAGTGATTACCCATTTAGTCTACAGAATATTTGCTTAATCAAAACACTTTTTCCCTCACTTTTCCTAACAGCTGGAGATGTTACTAATGCTTCAAAATGAAGCATTTTTTCTTTCTTTTCTTTTTTAGGATTAAAGATTTACTGAAGTATACTAGGAGTGTAAAATTTCTTATATTTTTTTCTTCCATCTAACATTTGTACCAAATACCATCCACTAAAATAAGACCTCCAAAATATCTACATATGAAATATGAATGATGAAGAAAAGCTGATAAGTCATCATTTATTGAAAGAAAGCTCCTTTGTGGGTGTCCTTTTTATCAGATTGTCACCCACTAGGGCCAATGTAGGCACATGCACTTGTCTGGACACAATAAGCTCTCAATCTTTCAAAACCTTCTCTAAGTCTGTGTTTTTTTATTTTTTTTTTTTACTTGAGATCAAATTCACGTAACATAAAATTAACCATTCAGTGGCATTTAGTACATTCTTCACAATTTTGTGCAGCCACCACCACTGTCTAATTCTAAGACATCTTTATCACTCCAAAAGAAACTCCATAAACATTAAGTGGTCACCCCCAGCTCCTTACCTCCAGCTCCTCAGTGCATACTTTTTAAATCAGTACACAAAAATATTTACCAAGCAAGGCACTTTGGGATAAAAATATTGAAATTACAAAGATCTCTGCCTTCAATAGTTTACCATCTCCTAGAAGAAGGGGACCCTATGGCAAGCACCACATAACTTTAAGGCAAGGCAGATAATCAGTTTTAGGGGACAGGGACTAAAGAAGGAGTGCTGTCCTTTGAGAAGGTAGCCTTTTGGAGAGAGGGTGACAGCTTTGGAATCAGGTAGATCTGAATACTCATCCTGGACTTCCAAGTCACAATCTTTCTGAACGTTAGTTTCTTTACCTGAAAAATGGGAATAATAACTACCTTGTAAGGTAGTTGTTAGAGTTAAATAAACACTTGCATTTTAAAAAGTCTAGCTTGGTGATTGGCAAATGAGAGAGCTCAAAAATAATTCTCTTCATTGAACATTTATTGAACATATAATTTGTGACAAGCATTGTCCCAAGTGCTAGAAACACAAAGCTAATGAGATGTAGTCCCCTTCTTCAGAGAGTCTGTATCTTTAGCAAGTCAGAAATGTAAATAAATAAATACAACTGCTTGCTTCCATAAAAGATTTACAGCCTTGGAAACCCTATAGTGGTTGCTATGAGTCAGAATCGACTCCATGGCAGTGGGATTTGTGTAGTGCCTAAGGCATTTGACTGCTAACCAGAAGGCTGGCGGTTCAAACCCACCAACCACTCCTCAGAAGGAAGGTTGGACAGTCTACTTCTGTAGAAATTAAAAAAAAAAAAAGAACCTCACTGCAAGTTTTTGTTGTTATGTGCCCTGGAGTCAGACCGAACTCAAAGCGAGCCCTCCTTGGGTTTCCGAGGTGGTATCACTACAGAAGTAGTTTGCCTTCCAAGGAGTAGCTGGTGGGTTTGAAGACCAGCCTTGTGGTTAGCAGTCAAGTGCCTTAGGCAGTGCACTACCAGAGCTCCCTGTAAAGAAGTAGATTGCCCAATCTTCCTCCTGAGGAGTGGCTGGTGGGTTTGAACCACCAGCCTCTGGTTAGCAGTCAAATGCCTTAGGCACTATGCTACCAGAGCTCTGGAGAAGCAGAATAACCAATGCGAATGCTCAGAAGTGAGAAACAACATGGCACATGTATAGCAACAACTAGATTGGTATTGCTATTTGTTGGGGAGAAAGATTGGGGAAAATGCAATCTGGAGAGGCAAGGAGGGACTGTCAGGAAGATCCTTGTTTACCACACTAAGAAGCTTACACTTAATCCTGTGAAGCACTATTTACCAAACTTGCCTGTTGATAAGAAGCACCTATTGTTGTTATGTGCCTTCCAGTCAATTCCAATTCATAGAGACCGTGTAGTACAGAGTAGAAGTGCCTTATAGGGTTTCCTAAAACTGTAAACCTTTATGGAAGTGGATTACCACATCTTTCTTTTAAAAACGTTTTGATGGGCTTTGATGGTCAGAGCACCTGGTGGTTTCAAACCACTGACCTGATCTTTCAGTTATCAGCTGAGTGCTTAACCATTGCACCACTAGGGCTCCTTAGAAAAGTCTCTAGTACATGCAAATACAGATTACCAGGCAAACCATAGATCTACAGAATTGGGATCGCTGGGGGCAGGTTCAGAGAATCTGAATTTTTAATAAATGCACCCCAGAAAATTCTGCTCATGGATATGGAGAACCTATTAAAGAGTCTTGGGAGCTCTGATAGTGTAGTGCCTAAGGCATTTGACTGCTAACCAGAAGGCTGACGTTCAAACCCACCAGCCACTCCTCGGAAGGAAAGTTTGCAATCTACTTCCGTAGTGATACCCCCTTGGAAACCCAAGGAGGGGTCGCTATGAGTTGGATACAACTCGATGGCAGTGTGTATTAAAGAATCTCAAGCAGAAGGAGTGTTATGATGAGATTTTCATTTTAGATAAAGCTCTTCTGGAATGTGGAGAATAAATTTAAGAGAAACAAGAGTAAATACAGAATAAGGGTTAGTAGTCAGTTGACAATGAAGATTGAATTAAGGCAGTGGCAATAGAGATGGAGGGGAAAGGATTGATGAAGACTTACTTAAGAGAGAAAGCCAGTTGTGCCTTGGGTTGATCATATGTGGGGAGCAGAGAAGAGTCCAGAGTCTCGAATGACATGTAGATCTCTCTGGGGTGTAGAGGTGCCAATGTACAGAGACTTGCTTTTCCCCTATCATGGATTTTGAAGTATGGAAGTCTATCATCCTGTGGAGAAAAGGAGGAAGAATATTTCATTTGCCTATGCAAAGTTCTTAAAGTGAAACATGTGAGATGTTGGATGAATAATGATTCCTCTTGGGGCATAACATCTGTATAGGCAGTGTAGCATAGTGGTTAAAGATGTTGCTTCTGGCATTGGCCTGCCTGCCTGCCTTTAAATTCTCATGTCTATCGCTTATCATGGGCAAGTCTCTAATGCTCAATATTATCATTTGTAAAATGAAGGTAATGAATAATACCTAACCTAATAAGGAGCTCTGGTGGCGTGCTGGATAAGGCATCTGCTAACCAGAAGATAAGTGGTTCAAACCCACTGGCCTCTCTGTGGGAGAAAGATGGGGGATTCTACTTCCATAAAGATTTACAGCCCTGGGGGTCATGATGGGTTGGAAACAACTCAATGGCAGTGAATTTGGTTTTTGGTTTTTTTAACCTAGTAAGGATCTCTGGTGGTGCAGTGGTTAAGGCTTTTGGCTACTAACCAAACCATCAGTGGTTTGAACCCACCAGAAACTCTGTGGAAGAAAGATGAGGCAGTCCGCTTCTGTAAGGATGCACAGCCTTGGAAACCCTATAGGGGTCACTATGAGTCAGAATCAACTTGATAGCAATGAGGTTTTTTTGTGTGTGTGTGGATAGATTATGGTGGATAGGGATTAAATAATTGTTTTATGTAAGATGATTATAGTTTTATGCTTGGTTCATAGTAAGTAAAACAGATATTTTTACTTTAAAAGCACTTTTAAAAGAGTTTAAAACTAATCCCATACAACTGGTATCCTGGTGAAGAACCTAAAAAGAAATTCCCATATTCATATCTAGGAAAAGAAAGTTATAGGATGAAAATCTGAGAAAATATCTACCTGACCTTCAAATGACATCACCAGATTGCTTCCTGTCCTAAGCCCTGCTACCAGCCCCCAGATCCCACCTAGTTAGAAATAACTCCTTTCTACTGAAGTCCCATTGCTCATTTTTCTGATTCTCTCTTCAGTCATCAGTTTCCTCTGTGCCATCATATTTTGTTAGGAGCCTGGGTGGCTTAAGCAGTTTGAGGTCAGCTACTAACCTAAAGGTTGGCAGTTCGAACCCACTTAGGAGCTTCATGGAAGAAAGGCCTGGCAATCTGTTTCCATAAAGAATACAGGCAAGAAAACCCTATGGAGCAACTCTACTCTGTAACTCATGAGGCCTCCACGAGTCAGGGGTCTTCTCCACAGCAGCTAATAACACAGTACTTTATTATGTGACTTATTTATTATCCTGCTTGACTGTAAGTTTCTTGAGGACAGTTTCCATGTCTTATGCATCTCCTTCTCCATTTTGCCATTATAATATAGGAACGTTCAATAATATTGTTATTTTGAAAAGAGAATTGGTTCCCTATTGTGAAGGATGTTGAATAGTAGACTGAGAGATTGGTGCTTGATTTGGTAGGTAATAAGGACCTATTGAAGACTTTTGAATGGGAGTAGTGACATAATCACTTCCTTTTGAGTATCAATAACAAATTCTATGTTTTACATGGTCCAAATAGGAGGCTCATACCCTTTCTTGAAATACTGTCTATTGGAAAGGATACATATTCCTTTGAATGAAGAAGCAAATCTCAAATCACTTGAAAAAAAAAATGGCATTCTCTCTGAAGTAATTTTTACTTTAATTATTATGATTCACATATGTCCCATGCATGTAACATCATGCTAGAAAGTGGTATACAAGGATCCATTTTTATAATGTTTTCATAATAACACTTAGAAATGATTCAATAGGCTTGAGTAAATGTATCTTTAATGTTTAGAAAACTATGGTTTCAAGAATATTTAAACAGACAATATTAAGGGAAAGAAAATGACTTTGTGATTAAATAGATTGAAATGTTGGCATAGAGAAGGAATCTAAGATAGAAATTTACAGACCCCTTAATTTGCTAATGTCCATTTTAAGTCTACAAAGGGTGGGGATACCAAACTTTCCTGGCTCATTAAACCATTGAAAATCATTTTTTTGGTATGTCATCTCTGTGGCCCAATTTTCCTCAGAACATACTCAGGAAAACATCATCCTCAATTCTGCTTCTTCCATTGAAGTACATTCAGATAGAGTTTAATATCCTAGGGAGTCTTTTTGCATCTTGTATTTAAGAGGTGGGTCAGCATGAGCTCAGGATCAATTTTCAATTGTGTAAAAAGCAATTTCCTCTATGGTCAGAAGTCTCATGGACTTCAGCTATACTTGCACGGAATATTCTGTTAACCCAAGCTATCCTTGTGGTCATATTTCATTGTATTAATCAAGCAATATGTCCTGAATACTCCTTGAGTGTTTGATTCTGTGGGAGGCACATTTGGTTACACCCTTGAAAATGTATAAAAGAGGATCTCAGAAGACTCTCATTCCTGTTTTGTATTAATCCTGAATTATATTAATACTCAGCTTTATGCATAGCATATGATACACATTTTTTTTCCTCAAAAGTAAATTTTTTTTTTTTTTAAGTGATCACTGAGTTGGAGACTGAGTGGTAAATGCATGGAGAGAGGAAAAGGAGGAGAGGAGGAGGAATAAAATGATCTTTCCTCATCTGGCAGTGGATGGGTTGGCCCATGCTTACTTTAGGTAGTGAGCTGGATGAACTGTCCACCAGCTGGGAAAACTGCTGGGAAATATTGCTGTAGAATCCCAACATGACTTAATCTCTGTGCTCTGAGAACTGCAATTTAGCAGACTGTTAGAACTACTTGCCACTAGACAGGTGTTCCATCTACTGGGAAAAAAAATTTCCCTGACTCTTGCTTATGGTTGAAGGATCCTAGGAGTTATTACGTCATGCTCACAGATATTCAGGAGGTCTATAATTATGACCTTTCTGGGTCATCATGTGAGAGGAAACCCTCACGTGTTCATACTTTCTACTCCTAACTACTGTGCAGAGGGTTACCTGCCTGAGCCTGTTACCCCCTTTTGTCTATGAAAGGAAAATTAAACTGGGCACACCTTGTATTCTCTAGCTTTGAGATGAGGAAGAAGAGGCTTGTGGTGGAACTGAGACATCTTTTCAGTATAACAGGAAAGGCCTAATATTGTCCCATTTATTAAGAGGTTTTCTCTAAGATTTAGAACTCTTTATAGAAGTTAGCTGACACAATTGCAACACCCCAAAAGGGTATCCTTCTAATTCATAGATATGAACATGAACATATTTGGAGAGCTAGTAACTTTTAACGTCTTTTATCAACTAGCAAAACTGAGTGTAGAAACATGGTTTTACTGTTCTTTGCAAACACCAGAATTTCATGTTTCTATACATATGAGCTACACATACCAGCATAGTTATCAGACACTTAGTAATGAAGGTTTTCTCTAGGTTTCTTGTTATAACAGGAATTCTAGTTGCTAATTTTCTACCAGTATAAAACATGAGTTATTAATATCAGGAAGGGGGTTGGGGAGAGAGATGGACCTTGGCTGAAATAAAATTGTACCGAAAAATAATGTGTCAGACTTTTTTAAAATTAGAGAAAAAAAATAGTACTCTTATTTGTTACTGTGTTGCTTCACATGTGAGGCATTGAAATCTTAGGAAAACTTCTCTTTGAATGCTTTTAGGGACCTTGAAGCTTACTGCTTTGTAGATGGATAGTGAAAGCCCTTAGTTCATTGACTTCTTGCCTAATATAACCTCTCCACTTTAGAGACAATAATCTCTGAAGCTGTTACATTTTAACTTTTTTTATCTGCATAAAGTTACTCTTTTTAAAGAAACTTTTTGCATACATTAACTTACTGGCCTCTTTCTAGCAATGTCATCTGGTAGCATTTACTGAGTTTTGTACCCTTGACTGTAGGAGTCGGGGAAAACAAAAGTTGAAAAATCAATCTTCATTTCAGAGGGTTGCTCCGTCAGTTGGTTCTCTATATCACCCTCAAATCTGGCAAAGTGCTTTCTGTACATTGTTGTTGTCAGCTGACCCTCTACTTTACCAAGCATGATGTCCTTCTCCAGACTCTAATCCCATCTGATGTCCAAAGTATGTGAGATGAAGTCTCACCGTTCTTGCTTCTAAGGAGTATTCTGGCTGTACTTCTTCCAAGAAGTCCATATTATATTCAATATTCTTCAACAATACCATAACTCAAATGCATCAATTCTTCTTTGGTCTTCCTTATTCATTGTCCACATTTTATATGCATATGAAGTAATTGAAAATACCATGCTTGGGTCAGTCCTCAAAGTGACATCTTTGTTTTTCACATTTTAAAGAGGTCTTTTTGTAGCAAATTTGACGATGTGTCATTTGAGTTTTTGACTGTTGCTTTAATGGTTGTTAATTGTGGATTCTAGTAAAAAGAAATCCTTGACAACTTCAATCTTTTTTCCATTTATCATGATGTTGCTTAGTTGTCCAGTATAATAAGAGATAAATAAACATTGGTTTAGTAAATTTCTCTTGCTATTTGACAATTGGTTAATATCTAATAATTGCTAGCAACTTACAGCACTGACTCAGAATTTAGTGTGTCAGTGGGGATGTTAACACACCAAAAAGTGTTGAGTTTTCAAAGTGCCAGTCACCAAATCTGTGATGCATTTATTAGGTGGAATTGAGTGTCATAGGTGCAAAAAGGCAGGTACAAAGTCATGGCTTGAGATCCCTCCACCTCCTACAAATTTAAAGGACGTATTTCTGAGGTTTGCCGAAAAAATATAGTTCAAAATTTAAGGAATTCTTGAAGATTATTTATTAGTTCTTAGAACATAGACTTTGAAGTTAGCTAGAGCTAGGTCTGAATCGTGTCTCTCACATGATATGACCTTAGATGACTTATTTAATTCTCTAAGCCTCAATTTCCTCATTTATAAATTAAAGATTGCCACCCCTACATTATAGAGATGTTGTGAGAATTAAATTAGATAATGTATTTGAAGCTGTAAGTGCTGGGCTAAGCATAATACAACATGCCCCATAAATGGAGAACATATAAGTTATAATGATAATAACCTGCATATGCCCACTGAGTCTTTATTAGTTTTGGTTTCATAGGTTGAACTTCAAGTCCATGTCATATTCTATGAATTCGTATTTCAAGGTACAGTCCAATATGGTTTCTCCAAATAAGAGAATAATCATTTAGGATGCACTGATGCTCTGTTTTCCCTTGGTCCTTGTACTCTCACACGGGCATACAAACAGGGGCAGAGTTTGTGAGAGAAGGAAGCTCAGGTGAGGGGTAAAGTATGGGAAGGAATATTGGGCCAAAATTCTGTTTCCCATGTACCATGCTTTGATGTTGTACTGTTACTATAGCAAGCCCTTTGTCTACACACTCATCTAACAGCCAAATGCTGCCCCCCTCACCATCTTTTGAATTTCCTAATTTTATTTTTCACCTGAAGGCCAGAATCCTGTGAGCTCAGCTGATCCATGGCTGAACACAGCTCTCCTGGTGGCTTTGGGAAGTTCAGTTTTCAGATTAGGAAAGCCGAGGTCAGGTTTTCAAGCTGTTTACAACCTGGAACCTAGGTTCTTGTCTTGTGAGGGAGTTGGGTAGAATGCGTGAGATAATAATGCGTCCCTGGCATGTAATAACCATACATCAAATGTTAGTTGTTATTAATATTACCACCAGGAACTCTGGTAGCATAGTGCCTAAGGCACTTGACTGCTAACCAGAAGGCTGATGCTTCAAACCCACCAGCCACTGCTCAGAAGGAAGGTTGGGCAATCCACTTCTGTAGTGATACTGCCTCAGAAACCTTAGGAAGGGTCGCTATGAGTCAGGGCTGACTCATCAGCACATAACAACAATATTACCATCATCTATTTAAACTCTGAGGAACTTACTTTATGTTTCTGTGTGATGAAGATGTTAAAGGATTCCCAAGTCTCTTCCAAGGAGCTCTGGTACCACAGTGCCTAAGGCATCTGACTGGTAACCAGAGGGTTGGTGGTTTAAACCCACCAGCCATTCGGTGAAAGCAAGTCTGGGCAATCTACTTCCATACAGATTTACTGCGTCAGAGACCCAGTGAGGGTTGCTGAGTCAGAATTGACTTGATAGCAGTGGCTTTCGTCTTTTGGTTTTAAAAAATCTCTTCCAATTCTAACATTCTATATGTATTATTTTTTTTTTAATTGTGACTAAGGTGAAAGTTTACAGAGCAAATTCATTTTCCATTCAACATTCATGCACATTTTGTTTCACGCCATTGATTCCAGTCTCCTTAATGTAATACCTCTTTTCCCAGTTCCTCCCTTTCGTTACCTTTTTCCTGTGTCCTCTTTTCCTGTGCATTCCTGTCCTCTGAGCATTCTCCCTGTGAAAATGCTCCCCTTCTGATCTCTCATGGTTGGTTGTTCTAAGGTGTAAATGTTCACCTAATAGGCCTGTCCATTGTCTGTCTGGAACCTATGGAGTGAGTTCAATTCCAGGCCTGAAGAGTGACTAGGGGCCATAGTCTCAGAGGTTTCACCAATCTCTAATAGACTTTAAGTGTGGTCTTTTATATGATTCTGACTTTCCACATTTTTCTCCAACTCTATAGAGAATCTCTTATTCTGATCCCTTTCTAAGTGCTTGACAATGGTAGCTGGGTACCATCTAGTTCTTCTAGTCTCTGGGTCATAGCAGTCTATATCTATTAATTTTTAAATAATATCATTCAAAATCCAAATAGTATCTACAAAGTGATACCTTATATTTAGTTTTACATTTCTGGATCTTAATGCATTTTAATGTAAGTTTTCATTTGATTCCCCCAGAATTTCTCAGGTTTATCCCCATTTTCCACATGAGAGACATGGCCTTCAAGAGAATCAATTACTTGGCTATCACTGTAGAGGAAGGAAGTGGAAGAACTGAGACAAGGCCATTTAAATTTTTTCATGTTCTTTACCTGCAAAATGCGTTCTGCATAAAATGGCACTCAGTTCACAAATGATGTAAAATTTAATGAAGGCATCTGACTATGCTGAGGAAGTCATTAAAACTCCCATGTCATTTCTCTAATCAAAAGGCTGACACCCTTCTATTATTTCTTTATTACAACCTTTTATTTTTATTTCTTCAACTTCAACTAGATCCTAGGCTATCATATGGTACTTGTTAAAGATTTTAAATCAGCAATTTATGCTTTGAAAAAGCAATTTCTTTCCTATCATTCCCCCTCCCATTTATGTTGGTTGGATTCATAGGGTCAATCTTTGAGCGGGAAGCAGAAAGGCCAGAGATTAAATTGACACCTTCTAAAGGCTTAGTTTTCTGCTCCTTGTACTTAAAAATGGCAAAGAATACAAGAGATGCTGAACCATAAAATAATGAGACTGCTTTTCATCTGGGATTTTCCAAAACTCTTGTTATTTCATAGTCACCAAGTTCATATGTAAGTAAATAAGGCTTATTTGTATCTGCGGAAGCAAGACTGGGCAATCTACTTCGATAAAGATTTACTGCCTCAGTAACCCAATGGAGGTCGCTATGAGTCAGAATTGACTCAATGTTAGTGTGTTTAATTTGGTTTGGGTTATATTTGCTCTTTGCACCATCCATTCACTTACTGTGGGGATAATAAGAATTCTGTTCCCCAAAGAAAATCTACCAGTTCCATTATTAACACATCCAATTGGATCAAAAAATTGGAGAGTTAGTGAATATTTAATATGGTATATTTTTGAAAGAAACCTTTTGTGTGAATAAAAAAAGGATCATTTTGAAGCTGTTGATTTCATTTTCTGTTTTAATTTTTTCACCAACACCACTTAACCATCTCTGAAACCAACTAGAAGCATTCACTAGATGGCTTAAAAAATTAAATCAGGGTGAATTCTTCTTAGCTATAAATTGGCTTAGCATCTTGTTTTTGTCTGGCTTGAACATGTTGAAGAAGTAAAATAAACTTACACTCTTTAATTGAAAGGTTCTTCTGCAATATTCAAACCATAATGTCAGTTGTGTATATTGTTCAAAATCTTAAGAGCTTCTGAATTACTTAAAGGTAATTCCATATTCTGAGAAAGTTATTTTCTGCCCCACTGCAGAAGGCTGGCGGTTCAAACCCACCAGCCACTCCTCGGAAGGAAGGTTGGACAATCTACTTCTGGAGTGATACTGTCTCGGAAACCCATGGAGGGGTCGCTATGAATCATATCTGACTCTATGGCAGTGTGTTTGGTTTTGTTTTTGGTGCAGAATAAGAAAGAACCAACCAGGGATTCTTCTCTTTGACAATATTTTTTCTCTAAAGGATTTCTTGACAGTGTCGTTAGTTCTTGACTTCCAAGGCTATTCCTGACACATCTCCAGAGATGTATCTCAGTGCCTATGTTGTTGTTGTTGTTGTTATGTGCTGTCGAGTCGGCCCCGGCTCATAGCGACCCCTCCTTGGGTTTCTGAGGCAGTATCACTACGGAAGTAGGATTGCCCAACCTTCCTTCCGAGGAATGACTGGTGGGTTTGAACCGCCAGCCTTCTGGTTAGCAGTCAAGTGCTTTAGCCACTATGCTACCAGAGCTCCTTCAGTGCCTATAGTAGTGTCAAAAACATGAACCCACATGTCCAGGTTCTATAACCTGGATTTGTTTGCCAGCAATGCACTGGATAAAGTGCTTAAGCTACAACTTGCCTAGAGGCTTCCAGAATGTACATTAAGCACTTTAAAAAGGGTAAACTTTGAATTGAGACCATGTGAGTGGTTCTGATTTCTGGTTGACCTGGTCTTAAAACTTAAACACAATATTAGGTCATGACCAACCATAGGAATGTTAATGATACTAGGGCATAATTTTAAAGTCTTGTATTTTCCTGTGTTCAAAGTGTCATATGTTCTATGCTTTTGTAAAGATCATAGTAAAAAGTACATTTTGTAAATATCTAGTTATCTTTGCATTTAACTTTTCAACAGGAATTAGTTGCCTAAGAAATTATACCAGACAATGGATAATTTATTCCCTCTTTCGAAATGTACTTGTTTGTTGATTTTTCCTCAGTGGATTGGGTTTGTGGTTTAAAGAGAAGTTAATCCTGACTTTCTTAAAACCTATAGAGTTTCAGGATTTCTTAAAGATAATGGTCTTTGATATTCCAATCCAATAAAAATTTCCCATGCGTAAGTGTTCCTGTATTCTGTTTTGGATGATGTCCAGACAGTTAAAATTAAGTTGAGAATTGACTAATTATTCAGTTTATTGGACTAATGAAAATCAAAACTAATATTTTCCATAGCGGTAAAAAATTCACCTAAATTTGTTTTTATTCCTCTATTTTGTCTGTGTAATTGTGTTTTATTATGTGGTTTACTATAAGGATTCCTAATGTACTTCACAGTGTCTCTTTTCTGCTAAACTTTTGTAAATGATATAGACTTTGTTTACAATTGTTCATATTTACCCAATTGTGGATTTAGTACGACAAATAGATTTTTACATATTTACACAAAAGAATATACACAGAAGATTCCTGATCAGGATTATATACAAATGTAGTATCTCTGTTTTAGCAGTTATTATACTCAGCCGTGAGAGTAAGTGGATATATACAACGAAACCGAAACCCAACCCATTGCTGTCAAGTCAATTCTGACTCATAGTGACCCCCATAGGGTTTCCAAGGCTGTAAATCTTTATGGAAACAGACTGCCTCATCTTTCTTCCATGGAGGAGCTGGTGGGTTTGAACTCTCGACCTTTTGGTTAGTAGCCAAATGACTTACCACAACACCACCAGAGCTCCTTTTGGATATATGCAAAGTCATTTTTTATTTCTGAGTTATGAGAGAAGAAAAAAGTTAATGTGATGGGGGAGCTAATTTCTTGTTTAAGAACTTTAAGAGAGCTATCTGGGATCTGATCCAAATGCCAGCTTTGTTTAGTATAACATCTTTATTGTAGTCCAAGACTCAGTTCTTCTAATTGATTATTATGTCAATGGACAAATAAGCTCTAGATCAAGGAAAGACACCTGTAATATATGCCCAAATATAGCAGCACCAATAGCAGGATCAACATCATTATTGCAGCTAATGTTTATTAATGGCTGCTATGTGTCAGATATATTATGCTATGTGCATTTGATATTATTTAGTATAATTTAATTCTCATAATCCTCTTTTTCAGCTGGGAAAACAGAGGCATACCTAGAAAGTGGGGGCTCTGGTAGCATAGTGGCTAAGACACTTGCCTGCTAACCAGACGGCTGGCGGTTCAAACCCACCAGCCACTCCTCGGAAGGAAGGTTGGGCAATCCTACTTCCATAGTGATACTGCCTCGGAAACCCAAGGAGGGGTCGCTATGAGTCGGGTTTGACTCGATGGCACATAACAACAACAACAAACCTAGAAAGTAGTGAGACCAAGATTTTAACTCAGGTCCATTTGACACCAAAGCCCAGGCACTTAACCATCCTGCCATATTTTGTCTACAAGAAGAAGAGTGAAATGTTATCAGATATTTGTTGTTAATCCAGGAATCTGGGCTGGAGGTTTTTTCCTGTATTCTGAAATCTTCTGGTGGATTCTGATATTTTTTGTCTTATATACCTGAATGAGGAGCTCTGGTGGCGTAATGCCTAAGGCATTTTACTACTAACCAGAATGCTGGCAGTTCAAACCCACCAGCCAGTCCTTGGAAGGAAGGCTGGGCAATCTACTTCTGTAGTGATGCCACCTCGGAAACCCAAGGAGTGATCACTATGAGTCAGATCCGACACAACGGCAATGAGTTGAGTTGTTGGAGAGTTACAATTAGATAGTTCTCTTAGGTTTACTGATATGTCATAATAAATAGCAGTATTGGGGGTCAAACTCTTTCTACAAACCTACCCTCCCCATTCTGATTTAGTGGCAGCTTTCCAATGCTGCTTATAATATTGGGAAATTATTGGTAGTATATAGAATTAGGATTGAGAAGGAATTTTACCACATTCTCTGGGAGCCTTGGAACCCTCCAATACTGCTTTGATATTATTTTATTTTCAAAGTCAAATGACCAAACAAAGTTTTCCAAGCCATTATCGTGATGAATAGGACAATGATTAAGGTATAAAAATTATTGGTTCCCAAATTTCCCATAAATTCAAATAAACATATACTTAGACAAACTAAATTGAAAGCCTAAACGTTGGGTAGAAAATCAGTGTGGCACATAATAGAACTAAACAAAAGAAGATAAATTTGGATAAATTCTTCCAAGGTCCTTATATGGAAATTTCACACTATATTGCTGTCCTTATTGAATGTCAGCTGCAGGGATCCAGGTAAAGAGAGGGAACTCAGGCATGCCCAAAGCAACAGGGTGGGAGAGTGAGAAAAGGGGGATTAAAAAGCCAGGAACCTGGACAAAGGGGCAGTCAGCCTCGGGGATCCAGGTGAGGAGAGGGAACCCAGGCACGCCCAAAGCAGCAGGGTGGGAGAGCAGGAGAAAGGGGATTAAAAGGCCCAGGAATCTGGACAGAGGAGGAGTCAGCTGAAGGGACCCAGGAAAGGGTGGTATGAGAGGTTTCCAACAGGGAAGCAAACTTGTCTGTCAGTTTGTCCTACCGTGGTGACATGTTGATGTGAGTTTTGAGGCTGAGCCACTGGTGTTTCAAACCCAGCGGGATGCACATGGTGCCCAGGTATCAGCCCAGCTTACAGACTGAGACAGACTAGGAAGAA
>NW_006921655.1:6190218-6245402 GCF_000298275.1 Orycteropus afer afer
GCTCAAGTATAGCAGGGATCGTGGAGCTGACGTGGGATCGGGCAGTGTTTCGTTCTGCTGTGCATGGGGTTGCTATGAGTCGGAAACGACTCGAGGGCACCTAACAACATAACAACATTGAATGTGTTAGTTGCCTAGTGCTTCTATAACAAAATAGCACATATGGGTAGCTTTAATAAATGGAAATTTATTTTCTCACAGTTTAGGAGGCTGGAAGTCTGAACTCAGCACATTGGTTCTATGGGAAGGCTTTTTCTCCCTGTCACCTTAGGGAGAATGCCCTTGTTACTTGGTTCCTTGGTGATCTCCAGGTGTTGTGGCATCTATCTTCCCCTCTATCTGCTTTTTTCTCTATGCCTAATCTGTTTGGTTTTATATCTCAAAAGAGATTGATTCAAGACGTACCTTATACTAATACCACCTCATTAATGTAACAATGAAAACCCATTCCTAAATGGGATTACCACAGGAATAGTGGTTAGAATTTATAACATGTAATTTAGGGGGAATCCAATCCAATCCATAACACTAGAATAAAATGAGAATTTATGAATAACCTTATCAGAATTTCTCCCAAGTAGTGGCAAAGGAGGTACATGAGCACTTATTTTGATTTTAAAAGTTGGCCTGTTCCATCTTCATGATCATAGATAGGGCAAAATAACTGACAAAGTAAGAAAAGACTGAAGTTGAATGTACCAGTCTTCTATAAGAAAGACTTCTTTTTCTTTTTGACTGCATCTTTGAGGTCTGCTCTGCCTTTTGTGGGAGCTCTGGTGGTGTAGTGCCTAAGGCATTTGACTGCTAACCAGAAAGCTGGTGGTTCAAACCCACCAACCACTCCTTGGAAGGAAGGTTGGGCAATCTACTTGTGTAGTAATACTGTCTCAGAAACCCAAGGAAGGGTTGCTATGAGTCAGATCTGACTCAACAGCAGTGTATTGCATTGTGTTGCACTGCCTTTTGTAGTCTTATATTTTTGCAACTAAAACACTCCATTGATTTCTGCTGTTAGTGCAATTTTCAACTTTGAAGGAGAGACATTCTCAAACAATTTCCCAGGTCTACTTTAACAATCTACTTCATTCTGAACAGACAAGCTAGAATATGTCATGGTGGAATGGTAGGTAGTCTCCTGCTGTCCCTGTGCTAGACATCAGAATTATCCCAAGGACATCAATAAGAGGGAGGACCAAGTTGTTCGTTAGTGCCACGTGCAGTGTGTGGAACTGGAGGTCAGAGAGCTCTGAGTCATATGTTACACTGGCTCAACCTGAACTCCCAGAGTGGTGAAAACTCTCATGCCTTTTATTCTAACATGTCGCTGTTGAGGCAGAAAAAAAATGTTTTGATAGGCTTCTGAGCAGATCCTCTCCCAGCTGTTGGGTCTAGAATGTCAGGAGTTCCAAGTTCTAGCCTTACCTGTAATTTCCCCTATAATCTTATATAATTTACTAGAGAAATGAAATGCTTTATTTTGAATTTTCAAATTCTATTGATTTTTTAAAAAATATTTTGCCTGTTGCATGTAAATAGCTGATGTTTTATGGTTTCCTTTTATTCATAGTGAGACATATATGCAGGTTTCAAAAGTTAGGAAGAAATGATACACTTTTGAGAAGGGTTAAAAAAAAAACTAGTTCTGCAACTACAAATCTTAGGTTCTCAAACTCCCCAAAGGCTCAGAACCCCTGTTCCATGTGTAATTTATTCCAAAGAAGTAACTTGGTCACTGCTCAGAGTTTAAAAAATGTTAAATGCAAGTATTAAAATGATTGGATCCCAGTTCAGGTACCTAATGAGTAACTTGACAAGGTATACAAGGCAACCAGCTACTTTTGAAATAGTCTTTATTATTTAGTATGGACAACTTTGCAACAAAGAACCCTGATCTATAGTTTGGTTGTTTTACCTAATGAACCATATGTTAAAGATGTTTTACAGATGCAGGTACAGTTGTCATTTAGTGTAGGTTTTAAGGACTATAGAGACTAATCTGCTTTGTGGGTGAGATGTAAATTAGCCATCTCTGCCCTTGAACACTTACACCTTGGCCTTGGGTAGCCTTCTATCAGGGCGCCTAGATATATTGCGATTCTCTTAACATCACATCTTCAGCTCCCATCTCCCAACTGTTTGACCCCTTTTTCCACTATTGCACTTAGAAGAATGTTTGTGTACACATTGGGAGCGCCTGTTTTGACTTTAGAGATGGAGTGCTTGGAGCGGAGTACTACATTCAGGAAAGGTAGTTATGTCATCATTATTGTGTACTCACTGCCACTGAGTCATTTGCGATTCATAACAACCCCTCCTTGGGTTTCCTAGGCAGTATCACTACGGAAGTACATTGCCCAATCTTCCTTTTGAAGAGTGACTGGTGGGTTTGAACTGCCAGCCTTCTGGTTAGCAGTCCAATGCCTTAGGCACTATACCACCAGAGCTCCCTGTTTGTATTGTTAGGTGCCGTCAAGTCAATTCTGACTTGTAGCAACTCTGTGTACAACAGAATGAAACACTGCCTGGCCCTTCGTCATTCTCACAATTTTTACTAGGCTTCGGCCCATCGTTACAGCCATTGTGTCAGTCCATCTCCGTAAGGGTCTTTATGCAGGCAAATGAGGGTGGTCATACCACTAAGAAGGGTCAGATGCATACCTATGCAGGAATCTAACCATGCTTGCTTAAAAGCATTAACTGCATCATATATTCTCTGTAGGATTCTTAACTTTTTAGTTAATTTTCTTTCTTGACTGATAGGGAAACAAACTGTGTGAGACCCTCAAAGTAGATGGTAATTAAATTCATGTCTCTTCATTATTAGGCACCCAGATCCCTTTGGCAAATAAAAGGTGATTCTACCCAGAAGGTCCTTTTTTAGGGCCTTTCTCTACCATGCTGTCCTTGCATGCTATAGTGGTGCCAAATGCTAAGTATCAGATTCACAGTCAGGGAAATGGTGATAAGCTTGTAAGTCATTACAAGATCATAAACACGTTCATTTTATTCACCTTGTTTAGTTGGATCACACGCAATTTTCTATAAAAAGTTCAGAAACAATTTCTCCTCCCATGTAATTTTTAAAATTCTATTTGAGTCTGCATCATAATTGCTTAACTTATTTTCAGTTACCTTTCCAAACTCCTCACGAAATAGGCATAGTTAGTGCACATGTTCCAGGGTTATAGATACTAAACTGGCAAATTTGGCACACAATAACCTCCTGGAACTAAAATGTCAATGTAGAACATGTGCTTAATTTAACAGCCCATAACACTGTTTTTAGAACACTGAAATGCCTACCTACCCTAAGGAAAGCTCATAAAACTGGGGTCTTTAAAGTTTGTAGATTACACCAAGCGAAAGTACACACATTCTTAAAAATATGCATCTTTGTCAGTTCCTATTAAGGCAGCTAAAAGAGGAAATGTGAAAGCATGGAAGAGGAATTCTGAAAAATGTACTTTTGGCAAGTTTGTTAATTAAAACAACTAAAAAGAAGACAGTGCATTTAGGAAAATATTGTATATCTGGCAAACCTTAGTATCCTAAAGACATGTAAGAACTTGGATCCCATTTCTGAGGGTATTTAATTAAGCTTTTTTGAATAAACAAATGCACAAAACACTTACAAAAATTATCAGTGCCTTAGATTTCATCGCTTAGGACTAGGCTAAATAATTGGAAAGTATCTCTAATCATTTATTTCCCATATGCAACATTTCAGTCATGACTATTTTACGTTACTCTTAAATATATAATTTATAAATAGAAGCTATGTTGATAGACTTCCTTCTAGAAATAAATGACTCATTTTGGATTGCATGTGAGAGCTTCAAGCTGCTCTAAGTAACAATCCACGACAATGAGAAAATTGTTGTTATAGTATTCATTTAGGCAGCAGGAAATTAAAAAAAAAAAAAAAAAAACCAGCAAAGTCTGCTTCCCTGCTAACTGGGACCTTTTATACAAGACATCACTGGTGGCAAACTTTATGTTTGCATCAATCTGAATGTGGGGCACACCAGCATACTTCTCACCCTGTCATTTTTGTTTTTGCATGTGGGCATATATTTTGTCCATTGTTGATAATTTAAATGTAATTGAATATATATTAGAAAAGTAAGTTTAATTATTTTATGGTTCTTATAATCTGATTTTTTCTTTTTGACTCATTTTTCAATTTGTAATTTCTTACTGCCTTAAAATACATATCTTAGGTATAAAAATGGTTTTGCCTTTAAAAAAAAAAATCTCCTGGAAAAGGGATACCTCTATTTTCTTTTGAAATACAAGAAATCAAAATCACTTTGTACTTTTCCTCATAACATGACCCAGTAAATTCTAGACCCCAGTCATCTATGGAGACTTTGCTGAAGAATTTGGTACCAACTGTCCTCATTGTTTTGAAATTGAGGAGCTGGATGGGAGATGCAGGGAGGAAAACACATTTTTAACAGGGAAATTATTTAGACATGCAAAGAGTTTGTTTTCCAATGAGGGAAGAGCTTTGTTAGCAGTGACTGTGTGAATCACATGATGCAACCTTTTGACAACTGAGTGTCTGCTGGAGACGTCTGTGAGCGATGACCTTTTGACCTAGGAAGGAATGCTGTGAAGGTGGGGAAAGTACTCTCAGCCCTGGCCCAGAAGAGAACAGGGAAAACAGACGCTGCCAATCTGCTCACAGTATCTTAGTCTGATTTTAGCTTTGAGTGTAGTATTGGACAACCAAATACTTGAAAGATTCTTCTAAAATGAGTCCAGGCCTCTGCTATTACTCCTACTGTCTAAAATAGAATTCAAAACAAACAAACAACATGGTATCCTGTAAGCATATGCTGCAAGTGACTTGAGAAATCAACTATGTACTTCCTACCAGCTCCTGGGTTAGAATGCATGTCCTTTAGCAGGGAAATAAGCCTACCTGCATTGGTTTGGGGTCCAAAGGAGTATGGATGAGCGGGTGCAAGTGGGAGGGGTAGAGAATGAGTCTATTGCTCTAAAAGCATTGCCAGTAGCCACGATCTTCGTAGAAACAAAAATCCATTGTGCAGGGCTGTAATCTGAGAAACTTTCTGTTATTGTGCTTGTTTTACTCACCAACATTGATCCCCGGTACATGTGACCCTTTGAAAAGAAGCACCATGTTGGTGATACCTCTTATTACTAAATACCATTGTGTTTATAATGGCCATTTATATATGGTTACACTCCATACCCGTTTGGTTAGTAGGAGTTCTCTAACTCACTAATGCCACCTGACCAACACAGGCCACTGGTCTTGTTCGGTCTCTTGGTTCCTCTCTTTCCTCTGTCTTCTGTCGTTCTGATGTCTTCTATGAAAATGAAAGAGAGAGTTTAGCATTGCTGAAAATAGGGCAGCACATTCTATTGGGGAAGGGAAGAAAGGACAAAAAGTCTGGCAAAGCCTTGAAGAAAATAGGTTATTTTATTTTATTTTTCAGTTCCACAATATGTCTGCGTGCTTTAGCACCAATTTCTCAGCTAGTTGGGTCCCAGGAGGCCCTATTGAGCCCTGTACTGCTCAGGGAGTTGCAGCTGTATAAAATGGGGGAAAAAAAAATGTAGTTTGTACGAATTGTTCTTTACCTTGGTTTGGGTTCAGAATGGCAGCTGCACTCCGACTTTGTGTGTGACAACACAAAGGCCAGCCAAACTGAAAAGCAAGTCAGCAAGTAGAGAGACAAAAGCAACGATCAGCTAATACAGCTCCACATGGCCTGACTAATTTATGAGAAAAAAAACTGTTCTGTTCATTGGATCAGCACTCTGAGGAGGCAGGTGGAATTGTAGGAAGTTTTCATTGACTCTCCTGAGCAACTAAGGACGCCACGAGAGATTCTTCTCAGTTTGAACTTTATCAGGGTCTACGCTTAATCAATAGAGTATTGGAAAAAGAATTAATTACTAACGCAGAATAAAACAGCTGCATTTTAAACTAAGGATCCATCAATTCAGTAATCTTCCAGTTACAGGCTAGGTACCATGAGGATTTGACTCCATGTAATGAGGAACCCGGGGAGTTTCCTCATGAACAGGCTGGGAATTCACATTAGCCTATTTCAGCTATTTGTCATCAGTACAACTCATTTCTCTTCTCCTGCCTTACAATTTATATTTTACATACTGTGGAACCCACAAAATTCCCACATTCATGGGAGGGAGAACTTTAAGGTGGAAATCATTGTCACCCTGAGACAGAATCTTAACGTTGCTGGGCCTCTTTATTCTCAGGGTGGTGGTGGGACCCATGCAGGCTGGACACCACTTCATTGTGCTCAACATGGGGGTCAGGGCCCCCCCCCTTCCCCCCCCCCCGTTGAAGAAGGACGGGTTTGAACCCAGTCTGGAAATGTTTCGTCTATAATTTCCAAAATGGTGGATTTCAAGGAGGACTGCAGAGGGTTATGGGAGATGAATTAGGTTTTTAGTGAGCTCATTAGGAAGACAAACAGAGTTGAGATGGCAAGGCAGTGAGCGGGCTGTAATCAGTTCTGCTCGCTTTGTTCCCTGCCTTCGGGACATGTTTCGAAAACTTCATGGAGGGGGCATCAAGCCGAGGCTGAGCCGAACCTGCTGTCCCGATGGCTGACTTGTTGATTTGTAAACCTCTTAATTCATTTTTTTTGTTCAATTTAATCTTTTCTTTCTGAAAGAAAATTAGTTGAATGTTAGCCCTCTTTGCACTATTCACCTCTTAAATTATGCTCATTTTGAAGAGCTTGTTATGCCTGAATAAACATGAAATGACTTGGCATTTTCCCATCAGAGGCACACCCATTTTAACACCATGTATTTACCATTCCTGGAAATGTCTCATTAACTTCTGAAAATCTGCGAGCATGATATTTTGGGCTACTGTAACACACCTCTTGGCAGTCACAGAAGGCAGTTTGGTTAATGCCTCATAATATCCATTTTTATTCTCAACATGAAGAAAGACTCTCTATAGAAAATTGATGCAGTTTGCTCTGCTAATTTTCATGCTCATTCCAATTAATTTAACATGACCCAGATTTTCTTCCTCGGGCTCATCCTGACTAATTAGTAAAGCAACACCTAGAACAAGTTATGTTTAATAACATTGAGGAACACTAGTTGTGAGTGATTTTGATGCTAATAAAGATATTCACTGATGGGACAGATATTTTATGTCAATTATAGTATGTAATTTAGAAGTCCCAATGTGCTGGTTGGAGTATGGGAAGGCTAGGAATATGGGAGATAATAGTGTTTTTAAGACTTCCATAGCACCTAGGTAACCTCTGGGACCAATTACTTAATTTTTTTTTTTTTTTTGGTAGAACTAGCAGGATTGTTAACTGATTCCATGGTAATAAAAGGGGTGGAGCTGTTGCATTACAACTTGACCCATAGTCACTGGGCCTGAGCTTTCAGAACTTACTGAACCTTAGCAAGTGAAGAAAAGGAATCATGGTATCAGAAAGAAGCATTTGTTCAAGGGGAAGGAGTGGTTCCTCCACCTCTTTTGTAAGGGTTCTTTTATCACATTTTTGTCAATGAGATGAATCAATCTTGGTGCTTACAAGACTAAAGGTGGTGGTGGGTGTTACGCTTTGGAAGGTTTCCAAAGTTGAGAGTGATGTTGCTTAAAATGGGGTTAGTTGAGAGCTTCAATGCAAAGAAGGTGGTTGAATACAAGTTTCAAGGAATGAAAAAATACAGGGAAAAATGACCATTTCTTACCATTTAAAAAATATTTCTTCAGTGCCTGCTGTGGGTCAGGCACAGTTCCATGGTGATGCTATTCAGAGATGATACATAAGACCAAATGCTGCCCTCACGACACCTACCTACATGGTGAAAAAAAATGCCTAATACTTTAAATTGATCAACCACAAAACTGTTAAGTGAATCATCCCATAAGGTAGAGAAATGTCAGGAAGTTTTATTAGGAGGGTGGAAAAGTCTAGCTAGATGGACTCTGAAATCTCAGAGATAGCTGTTATGGGAAGCAGTCTGTTGTAGTATTTGAGGGGCATGGATAAGAACTCTATCTCTCCTACTGTTTACTTGTATGATCTTGGCCAAACTGCTTAAATCTTCCAAGCCTCAGTTTCTTCATGTGTAAAATGAAAATCAACTCTTAGAGAATTGTGAGAATTACATGAGGTAATTCATATGAAGTACATATCAGAGTAAGTGCTCAATAAATATTTTTTTTTAAATTAATGTTGCTGCTATTATAGGAAACATTTAGAGTGACAATTGCTCCAGAGCCTTATAATAGCATGTACTCTAATCATTTCTCAAAACTAATTATTATTATTGAAGTTTGAAATTAGAAATGACAAGTATACTTCTTCTTTTTTAAAATATGATGAACAGCCTTCTTTCTACATCCCTATTTATAAATACACCAAAGTTTCTGATCTCTCAAATTGTTCATTGGTAGTTTTTCATATGTAAAGTCATTGGTTTATCATAGGCAAGGACTTCCATTATTAGTATTTACTTCCATTCTACCTTTTTACTGACCTGTTATATTGTTGTTGTTGTGTGCCATTGAGTCAGACCCGACTCACAGCGACCCCTCCTTGGGTTTCCAAGACAGTATCACTATGGAAGTAGATTGTCCAACTTTCCTTCTGAGGAGTGGCAGGTGGGTTTGAACTGCCAGCCTTCTGGTTAACAGTCAAGTGCCTTAGGCAATATGCTACCAGAGCTCCCAACTTATTACAGAAAGAGAAAATAATTGAAGCCATTTGTAAGAGTGAGGCTAGATATTACTAAAAACAGGTAAACTGAAAAATAGAAAAAGCAAACAAAAAAAATCCATATTGAAAATAATTCTTTATGAAATTGCCATTTGGTAAGTGAAAATGGTCTAATATGAGCAATTTTATATGGTCCAACCTAATAATATTCATAGATGATAAGTAATAGAAAGTGATTCAGGCCAAGGTAAAGAGTTGGCAAAATGTTAACTTCATTACTTTATCTGTAAAATGGGTATACTAATATAGGCCCTATACACTTTGTTGTAGTGAGTAGCATGGGAAAAAATTATTTGAAAGCTGAAATATTACTATAAAATATGTTATTATTTTCCAAGATCATACAACTCTGAGTCTAACCATGGGTCTCACAACACTAGTCTGGTACTTTTATTCTTACTGTCTTATGGTTGACCTCTCTATAAAAGATATCAATTTTATTTCCCACTAGAATAATATCTCAACTATAGAAAATCTAGGTATTTTAATAGAAATTCTATAGATATAAAATGTATTTTCAAAATGGACTATAATATGCTCTAAGTTACATCTTTTCATATCTCTGGTCATTTAAATAATACAATATTTTGGGAATTCCTAATTTGCTTTAGAATCTGAATTTTCATATAAAATAATGACTTAGAACGTAAATAGTTGTTGGAGTCATTGCCGGTTTTAGTATAGCTTCATGATGTAAATTGGACAGTTATCATTTAACTGTGCTAAGATGCTCAGTTAGGAAGTTTTACAATTATGAAATGAAGTTGGCCACCTCATCCGTGATTACTGACTAGTGGTAGAAATTGTGTTGTACTGGGTCAGCAGTGAATTCCTCACTCAAATGGTGTTGAGTCAGCTGGTTTTTAATTTGTTATCTTCTCAAGAGTGCATTCACTGACTTTATCACGGAGAAGAATGACTCCCTAGCCTAGTGTGATCAAGATCCGGAAATTTGCTGCATCAGCATATTAAGGTTGGACTTCTGTTTGATTGGTGGCTCTTAGATCTGATCTTACAGCAAAGATTTCAGTTCTCTCATAGGCTGGCTTACCACAGGTATAGGAATAAACCTCCTGAAAGAGCAAACTTACTCTTTTTCCTCTTGGGAAATGTTTGAACAACTTTTCCTCTCAAACAAAGACCTTTACAACTCCTGTTTTAGCAACTAATAGTGACTGAATAAAGTTCACATCACTGCCCCTCCAGTTCTCTTTCTTCAAGACAATGTACAGGGTGTACTATGGCAAACTAATAATTATATGGCTTTAAGCTCCTGGATTTTCTAGCAGAATTGGCTGGGTGGCAATGAGATGTACTAACATTTGCCACATAGTGACAAACATGGTGTTTTGGGTTTTTGAAGTGTGAGTTCTGGAAAAATGATGAAAACATTTTTCCTTTTTTCTTAAGCAAATGTGTTTTACAGCGTGTAGTGACTATTTTCATTTTTTTTTTTTTTCCATAAAAGAAGGATGGAAAAGTGAGAGTGAATGAAACTAATCTTTACTGGGTATCTAATATGAGTCAAAAGAGCTCTGGTGTTACAGTAGTTGAAGTGCTTGGCTGCAAACCAAAAGGTCAGTGGTTCAAATCCACGAGCTGCTCTGCAGAAGAAAGGTGGGGCAGTCTGCTTCCGTAAAAATTTTCAGCCTTGGAAACCCTACAGAGCAGTTCTATTCTGTCTTATAAGGTAGCCATTAGTTGTAATGCACTCAATGACAATGGGCTTTTTGTTTTAAGGAATATAAGTTGAATGTCATACATCTCAAAAGTCAGATGCATCATTTGACCAGGATCAGCCACTGGGAAGTAGCCACCTGTACCCAGGTTTACCTGCTTTCAAAGCCATAAGATTCTATGTTTCTTAATTCTACTTAAAAAAAAAAAAAAAAAAAGTATGGGAATAAAGACTGTGTGGTTCAGTAGAGCACATGGACTTGAGCTCAAGATCCAGCTCAGTTACTGTATAGCTGTAATAGCTGTATGACTTTAGGCTAATTTTGAATTTGTCTGTTTCACCTGCCACATATATTAAAGAGGGATTTAAAACATCAAACTCTGAATTGTTCCACAAAATAAATGACATGAAATATACCTGGAAGGAGCTCTGGTGGTGCAGTGGTTAAAACATTCAGCTGCTAACCAAAAGGTCAGCAGTTTGAATCCACCAGACACTGAGTGGGAGAGAAATGAGGCAGTCTGGTTCCATAATTTACAGCCTTGGAAACCCTATGGGCCAGTTCTGCTCTGTCCTATAGAGTCTCTATGAGTTGGAATTGACTCCACTCAATGGCAGTGGGTTTGATGTGGAATATATCGGGAGGAGTCCCTGGGTAGTACAAACAGTTAACGTGCTAGGCTCCCAACTGAAAGATTAGTGATTCAGGTCCACCCAGGAGTGCCTAGGAAAGAGGGGCTGGCAATCTACTTCTGAAAGCGAGCCATTGCAAACCCTGTGGAGTACAGTTCTACTCTGGTACAAATGGGTCACCACGATTCAGAATCGACTTGCTGGCAACTGGTTTGCTTTTTGGTTTAATGTAGCTGGTATATAGTTGGTGCTCCACAGATGTTAATTTCCTTCCATGTTTACATGATGGCTGTAAAGATTATGTGAAGGCATAGAGCTGACTGGCAAAGGTTAGTAATAATTCTATATTTCCCATGAATGTTTAATTTTAATGGTGTTAAGAGTATCTCATGAGTGGTGTCATTTTCCCCTGAAATTGATTAAGCTCTTCAATGTGAGGAAATATTATGCTAGAAGGATGAGTTAATACTAAATTCTCCAAAAGTGTTTTTATAAATAATTTATTAAAAATTATTAGCTTTTTTATTGTAATTGGTACTTCTTTTTTTTTTTTTTTCAATTTGAATAGTTCTTTGTTAACAATAAGGAGCTCTGGTGGCATAGTGGATAAGACATCTGGCTGCTTACCAGAAAGTCAGTGGTTCAAATCCACCAGCTGCTCCATGGAAGGAAGATGAGGCAGCCTATTTCCATAAGGATTTACAGCATTGGGAACCCAAAGGGGGTCGCCATAAGTTGGAATCGATTCAGTGGCAGTGAGTTTGGTTTTCTGGTTTGTTAACAATATTTCTTAAAATGGAATTTGACCAATGGAGGAAAATATTCTCCAGTAAAATCTGCAGAATGCATTCTTACCATCCATCTTACATCTTCATGAAAGTTAAAGAAAATAATATAAATCAACAGTTTGGAAATATCATGTTGACCTTTTCCCCAAAATGTGTTTCAAATACTAGCCTAAATAATTTCATCCTTTGAGAACTTCACTGCAATAACCCAGCAGACCCTCACTTCCCCTTCCCTGTATTACACACGAGACAAAAAAAAAAAAAAAAAAAAAAACCCACTGCTGTGGAGTTGGATCCGACTCATAGCAACCCCTCCTTGGGTTTGCAAGGGGGTATCACTATGGAAGTAGATTGCCCAACTTTCCTTTTGAGGAGTGGCTGGTGGATTTGAACTGCCAGCCTTCTGGTAGCCTTAGGCGCTATGCCACCACTATACTTCACTAAAATTTGTCTTATGTAAACCAACAGGTTTATGGAGATTTAACTATAATTTGCTGAATGTTATTTTTATCAACTTTCTAACTCAAAAACTCACTGCTGTCAAGTTGGATTCAACTCATAGCGACCCTTCCTTGGGTTTCTGAGGCAATATCACTATGGAAGTAGATTGCCCAATCTTCCTTCTGAGGAGTGGATGGTGGGTTTGAACAGCTAGCCTTCTGGTTAGCAGAGGTAGAATTATTTCACACCTTTAAAGTACACAATTCAGTGAGTTTTGAGATAGGCAGATACTCATGAAACCAGTGCCATAGAACCAATAGTATGCATTTCCATCTCTCTCAAAATTCTCTTATACTCTTTTTTAACCTCTCCCTCCCTCTACACCTGTCTGTACTCTGGCAAAAACTGATTCACTTCTGATCATTTTACATTAGTTTACATTTTCTAGAATTTAATATATTTGGAAGCATACAATATGTAGTTTTTTGTGTCTGGCTTCTTTTTCTTAGCATAATGACTGATCTTCAACATGTTGCATATACCAGTACTTCATTCCTTTTTATTGGCCATTGTATGGCTACACCACCTTTTTGTTGATCCATTCATATTGGTGCATTTTAAAGCAAATAACTAACATTTATTGACGCACCTTCAATATGTCAGGTACTGTATGAGGCTACATGCTGTGAATAAAGTTCCTAAGTTTGGTGATAAGTGTAAAGCACCTGGTAAAAGTAGGGATTTAATAAACAGCTATCACTCTTATTATTTCATTTAATTTTTCACAATAAACCTATCAGGTATATATAATTCTTTCTATTTCATAGATGAAGAAACTGAGGTTCAGAGGGTTAATCACTGTCAACCAGTAAGAAATAGATCTGGAAACTCAATACAAGATCTGTCTTATTCTACAGCTCATGATTCTTCCATTGCATCACCATTTTCCCCCAAGGGTATGTATCTCAGTGTTTATGTTGGGAGGAGTGGAGGTTCAGAGGTGAGGGATATGTCAAGAGTGAGCCTCCCAAATACAAACAGAGTGGTACAGCTGCCTAAAGAAAGAGAATGAAGTCAGACATTTAGAAAAAGAAAGGTGAACAAGTGTGTACGGTGTTTTTCCAAATTAGGGCACCTCTATTGTTTATTGTCTGTTTCAGTAGGTTGCTTCTTCCAGGCTGTGTATCTCACAAGTTAATGTCTCAGGAATTTATGAAACATCACACTCTATGGCTAGTTTTCAATTCTTAGAGACTAATGTTCTAAACAGCTTCCATGTCCAATTTCTAGATATAAGCTCACAAAGAAAAAAAGCATGTTCCAAACAGTAAGACATCCATTTGTTCAATAAAAGGTTAGGTACATACTACATCCATGGCATTATACAAAGTTTTAAGAGTGATGTGATAAAAGTAAAAGATAACGTACTTGGCTTAAAGAGCTTTGTATTCTAAATGAGAGGAAGAAATGGAAGAGTGGTGTGTGTATATGCACCATGCATCTGTCTGTGTCTGTGGAAGTCTTCTGGAGTTAAGACGTGTTAACCTAAATGTGTTGTTGTTTTTAGTTGCCATTGAAGTGATTCCAACTCATGGCAACCCCATGATTGCAGAGTGGAGCTGCTCAGTAAGATTTTCAAGGCTGTGATCTTTCAGAAGCAAATTGCAAAGCCTGTCTTCCAAGGCACCTCTGGGTCGGTTCAAACTGCCAACCTTCTGGCTAGTAGTTGAGTGCTTAACTATTTATACTACCCAGGGAGTCCTAAACTAAACTTAGAGAGATACATAATTTGCTCCAGGTTCTGCTATGATGAAATGGATTTGAGAATGGAGAAGAAATAATTTCAGTATTAAAGTCAATCTACTTTCCATAATGCATATCTTTGTAACACAAACCGTATAAAATACATCCCACATATTTTTGAGTACATATGCTTGTCCAGATGCAACGTGATGAGAAGATATTAGTAAGTGGCGTTGACAACACATTATTTGAAACAATTCAGAAAACATTATGGATACCTTCAAATCCAGCTACTAGACTTTAATATTTCTTCTAGCACGTATCTTTATATAAAAACTCACTGCCATCAGGTCAATTCTGACTCATAGCAATCCCCTTTCAATTTCTGAGGTGGTAAACCTTTATCTCTAAAGCAGATTACCCCATCTCCTTCCAGGTGCAGCTGGTGGAATTGAACTGCCAACCTTTTGGTTAGCAGTCAGATGCCTTAGGCACTGTGCCACTAGAGCTCCTTCATCCTTGTATAAAGAGAGAAAAATAGACTCTTTTTCTAAAAAAATTAAATATAACACCTTATTGAGATATAAATAAAATAGCACATAATTCATAATTTAAAGTATACAGTTAAAAATTGTATATAATTTGATGGTTTTTAGAATGTTTGCAGACTTAGTTATGCAACCATAATTACAATCAATTTTATGACATTCTCATGATCCCAGAAAAAATCCTGTACCCATTAGCACTCACTCCCCATTTAAAGTGTACTCTTAAAGGGTCCCTGCATTTGTGTTTCTTTAGTAATATGGTATATGAAGAATAATCAACATATGACACTTTAGAGTATTCTAAAGTAACATCATTTGTTTCCCTTTGGACTATTACATATATGTTTTGGATATTTATTTGAAGTACATTTCAAGAACATACCTCCTTATTTTCAAATCAGAACACTAGATTTATTTACAACAATTACAATAAATAGAACACCTGGACATACAGGAGCTACTTTTAAAGATGTTAGCAGTTCAGCATATAAACTTCTTAAGCAAAAGTGCAGAGTTGTACTAGGAAATTCTTTGTGTGGAACTGTTTCCTGAATAATGTACAGAATATAATTTCCTAATCATAAACAGATGTGTTCCAAATCTGGTGTTTTCATGATTAAAAAATGTTCACCTAAAACTAATTATCAACACCATAGATACTATTGTTCTTTTTTCTGTACTTAGCTTTGACTATCTCCCTAAAAAATTCATAAGGGAATGTTGGTGAATCTTTCAATCTACTTAACTTCTAAACATTATTATTATAAAGATGGTTATCTTTTCTCTTAAGATTAAGGTGGGTTTTTTTTTTTTTTTTTTTGCAGTTTTTAATGATGTTGGTTGCAAAATAAGATATTCTGTTGTTTTCATTTTGTAATCATTTACAGAGGGGAAAGCATAGTCTAAGACCCTTTTTGCTGTTTTTATTTTTGGAATAGTATCAACTGAAAAAAATTAACAGAGATACACCATTTTAAAAATTCCAACTGATCAAGAGTTTTATGTTATAAAACTCTATTATACCTATTTTTTTTTTTTTTTTTATGGCACATGTGATAATGAAGTTTCTTTCTATCTGCTACAGATAGGGCTGTTTTTTTTATTATTCTTCCTAACAAATGTTATTATTGTTTGATATTTAATGTTTCATTTCATATTTAAGTGTGCAATAAAAGCAATAAGATAAGAAAATCCTTTAGTTAATATGCGATTATTATAGGTACCTGCCTGAAAATAGTAAGTATGATATAGTTAATCCATTCTTAGAAGTAAACTAATTATATTCCAATGTTAGTATAAAATGTTAAATATATTTTTTATATAAATGGTCTCTTGTAGAAATTTTTTTTGTAAACATAAAGTCTTTATCTTTCCTTAAAAGACCTGTTGATTCAACGATGTTAGCCAGCTATCTTTACTAAAACACTTTACAATGCTAAAAATAGTCCACTTCAGTTAAATATGGATCTTTTAAAAAAGAAAATCCCAGTTAGACTGCAACAGAAGGACATTTTGTGTGACAATATTTTGCATGATTAAAAATTTAAACAGAATAACAGCTATTTATATTTACAGTTACATGAGAGTAATTACTAAAGCAGACAAAATACTTAGAGCATAATTTAATAATGTTTTCCTCCAGCAAAGGTGCCAAAATTGTTATTTGCATAATTTTCACAATTTGTACTGAAACATAGCTAAGTGAAATTGAGAAGACATTTCTCCCCAACCACCTTTTTAATTTTGTAGGAGATGTGGGAAAGAGACTCATCTATCATAACAACTGATTTTTGTAAAATTCCCTATAAAATCAGGACCCTGGTGTCAAAGCATCAGGTGAAAGAGATGTGTTCCATTCATACTTTCTCTTTTAGAGTCTTTATTTCAATGGCCAGCCCCAGCCCAACTTCAAGGCTCCTAATTATAACATTTATTGGTTCAAAGATTAACCTTCCGAGAGAGGCATTCTGGGCTGCTGGTAACTTGATCAGCTTGGTCTTCTCTTGGTCTCTCTCTCTCTCTTTCTGGTTCTTTGTATCGCAGGAGGGAGATGATGGTATCTGGCACATTCCTAGGATGACTTGAAGATAGCAGCCTTCTGTGTTTAGGGCTGAAAGATTGTGAACTCTGTTAGCTGAAATGCCACTCTAGGGAGGTGAACAGAACATTAAAAAAGCTTTAGCTGTAGGTACTGTAGTGCAAGTAGAGTCAAATTTGAGAGCTGGGACTTGAGTGGACATTTGTCCCTGCTTTCTACCTTAATAAAATCTGAGTGTTAACTGTGGAAAAGGGCATTCAAGAGATCACTAAAAATGAATCATTAGAGTGCCCAGAAGAGCTTTATTATGATGGACTGTGAATAACTTCAGAACATACTCTGTACTTCTGTATATGCTTCTCAGGTAACTGAGTAGCAAGTGTATTCTTTTATCCTCCACCACAGAGATTAAACAATCTGCTGAATTATAATGGCAAAGGAATATACTTTTCTACAGGATTCAGTCAATATCCTTTGGAGAATTCTGTGGGAGGCTTAGGAGAATAGATATACTTTCTTGGAATATTTTTAAATTTGTAAGTAAAATAATTAAATATACATATATTTCAAATGAGAGTAGCCAAATTAAGTGAAGAATAGGCTAAGAATGTTGGAAGCTTTCATTCACTTCTGCTATGAAAGATTAGAAGGTTCTAGTCAATAAACAAAGCCATTTTATGGCTTCTAAGGGGTAAATTGAGGGGACTGATTTGGTCAAGGACCAGTATGAGGATGTTTCTGTTCAACAGTTAACAGGATTCAACATGATATGGAAAATACAGGCGTGCAAACTATACTACGACACTCACGTTGCCAGCTAAAGCCTAAAACACAGCCACATTTACATATGTGTCCATCTGTCTGTTTTTACACTTTATTTTTCCAACCAGTGGGTGAAGTGGTTTTCATCCAAGCTGCAGTCTGATTTTTTTTTTTCTCCCACCACTTTCCATTATATCCTATAGATGCATATTTTAAAGTGCATGTTATTTGTCTCTGGACACACATTTTCCCAGTCTTGGCTGGGGTTTCCTTTCTCTTCTAAAGGGTTATCTCATCTCTGTAGGCCTATTTGCTTTGCAGCTGCTTGGACCAGCCAGGTTGCCTGGGGATCACCTTCATCAATGAGCAGTTTATGGCCATCTCTAGGCTGCAGAAGTCCCCTATCCTACCGGCCAGGGTGAACTGCCCAGGCCACAGTTCTCGGCGAGCCAGTGAGAATGGAAGTGCTTTTGGTCTCTTCAGTGGAGAGGCTGCGTAAATCCTGTGTAAATAGAGGGAGGATAACAAAGAATGAGCCCCTGCAGCTCTGAGCATTTGGAGCCATTTGGGGCTGAATTTGCTAAATGCTGCTTATAGCGCTTGAAAAGTTGAAGAGAAAGGAACATAAAATCCCCTCTTCTTTTTCCCTTTCTGCTCAGACCCCGGGGGGAGGGTGTTCAGGACCAGGGAAACCTGAGGTAAGCCGATGAAGACTTGTTTTTTCGGTGCTCTTTTGAGTGTGTAAAAGGTGGCCTGGGTCACTGTCCTCTCTTTAATGTCGGAAAACCCACACAGTTAGTAAATGTTGCATGTAAACGAAAGCATTTCATCTCTTCTGCTTCCCTCCATGCTAGTGGGCCATGAACTAGTCACTTGAAAAATCACAGAAAAAATTCACTTTAACGTGTCCAGACAGTTAAGCACAGCAGGAGAGTAAAAGAGATCAGTAATTAGCAGGTCTCACTGCTGGCCCCTCACCCCACCTCTCGCCCCTCACCCATACCACCTTCCTGGGTCTACACCCTCCCCCCTAGAAAGGGGGGGAAGGTAAATTGCAAGTGGAAAAAGATTTACTTTGCTCATGGTTCTTGGAGAGCAAGTTTTGCAAGGGTATATGTTCTCAAACGGAACTAGGAAAAGCCCTTTTTTTTTTTTTTTTTCATCTCATTTGAAACCCTGATGCAGGTTTCTCAGTGGGGTGCCCTAAATTAAACTCCTCCAAGGTAGTCCCTGACAACTACTGAAAGAATATATCTTTTGACCCTTAGTACATTTTAATCTTGTTTTCAAGTACCATATTAAGAGGAGAGAAAAAAAAAAAAGCATAAAGAAGTGATGATAGAAAACAAGTTCACCAAGTACTGTGTGTTACAAAATTCCATGGCGACATTATACTTTGCTTTTAACTGTGATACTGTGATGCTTCTGAGTGATCTGAAGGACCTGGGCAATGAGCAGCCCCAGCTTCAGCATATCCTAGCATTCTTTCTTCCTCTTTGAAATGGGACAGATTTGAGATGGAGGACTGTGTTCATAAACAATATATGGCACGTGTCTCAAATGTGTAGGGACCAGATCGGGTGTAGATTATGTATATTCATGCGTAATGAAACACTTTGCATGGGCATGGTATGACCAATGCCCACAGGGCTAGGGGACCTGAAGGAGGGCACCCAAGGCTTGGTGAGTACTGGTAAAGGTTACCAAGATCAGGAAGTCTCCTTCATGAGCATTGTCTTCAAAGTAGGTTATATTCTTTACAGTCTTAATAATATGCCAAGAGGCTTTTGCTATTAATTTGTCCATTCCACTAATATTTGAGTGTTTATATCAGGGAGTGGAATTCAGGAATAAATAAAACACAGCCTCTTCCTTGTAAAACTTACAGTCAAGTGGGATAGATAAATTGGTAAACAAATAAATTGCAAAACAGAAAAGTAAATATAACAGAGCAAAGAACAAACTGCTCAAGAAGTAGAGAGCATAGTATACTAACTTTGTTAATGGGAACTGAGGAAAGGTTTATAGAGGTGATTCCTTTTGCATTGGGTTTTGAAGGTTGAATAAGAGTTTGCCTGGCAAAGAATAGGAAGAAGAAAAGGAAAAAAAAAAAATGAGGAGAAACAGCATTCCAGGACAAGGGGTAAAGATTAAAGCTATGAAATTCTTTAAAATTCAATTGATATTCCTGTTTTAAAATCATATTAATTTGAGCTTTAGATCCATAGGGATTAATAATGACCCTATAGATAACTGGTATACTTGTTTGTATATAAATATTCATTTGCTGCTTCTTGGTTCATATTTATTTCTAAGTGTGCTGTCACCTATTATCTCTCTGAGGCATAAGTATGACTATTCAAGCCCTCATTCTTGGCATTTCTTGAGCAACCACCAGCTAGTGCCTGATGAGTCAATTCTGACTCATATTTAGTCCATGTGTGTCGAGGTAAAACTGTGCTTCATGGAGTGCTCAATGGCAGATCTTTTCTGAAGGTTGTCGGGTTTTCTGAGGTGCCTCTAGGTGAACTTGAACCTCCAACCTTTTGATTAGAGGCAGAGGACAATAACTGTTTACACCACTCAGGGTCTTTAGCAGTGAGGCTTCAGCAGTGAAGGCTAAGTTGGATCTAACTTTACTTACTAGGGATCTAAGAAACATCTTATTCTTCATATCTCCTTGTCCTCCCAGTGGTCAGAGGTATAGGACAGAATTTTGGAGAATATTTTGTCCCTTGCTGTGTAATCTTTGATAAGTTAATTTCTTTGAGTCTCAGTTTTCTTATCTATAAAATGGAGTTGATAATAGGAGTTATTTCATTCATTTATTGTAAGGACTAAATGATAATTAGAATGTTACAATTGCCCGATGAAAGTTACTTATAGGAATGATGATAGTGAAAATGACAATACTATTGATAAACAAGAGGAGGCAAATATTCTAAGACAGAGAACTGGTATAGAAAAATGGACTATCTAGTCAACATTAAAGAAGAATATTTTAAGAACTGTATAAATTTGTGTATATATATGTGTGTGTGTGTAGCTCTGGTGGTGCTGTGGTTAAGGCATTGGGTTGCTAACTGAAAGGTAGGCAGTTCAAACCCATCAACCACTCCATGGGAGGAAGATGAGGCAATCTACTTTGATAAAGATTTATACCCTTGGAAACCTGATAGGGGTCACTATGAGTCAGAATCAACTCAATAACAGTGTATATGTGTGTATCACTGCAGTATGCATATTTATGTGTGTGTGTGTATATATATATATATATATATATACACACACACACACACACACACACACATATAGATAGATAGGTATATATATTGGAGCTCTGGAGGCACAGTGCCTAAGGCATTTGACTGCTAACCAGAAGGCTGGTGGTTCAAACCCACCAGCCACTCCTCAGAAGGAAGATTGGGCAATCTATTTCCATAGAGATACTGCCTCGGAAACCCAAGGAGGAGGGGTCACTATGAGTTCAATTGACTCGACGGCAGTGAGTTTTTTTTTTTTGTATGTATGTGTATAATGTATGCATGTATATATTTATGTATTTATGTGTGTGTGTGTGTTTTAAAACACACACATATATATATAATCCCATCACTCATGTGTCAGTTTGTTGTAATATGGTGTCATGTGTCAGTTTGTTGTAATATGGTGGCTTGTGTGTTGCTGTGAGGCTAGAGGCTATGCCACCAGTATTTCAAATACCAGCAGAGTTACCCATGGTGGACAGGTCTCAGTGGAGCTTCCAGACTAAGATAAACTCAGAAGAAGGAAGAGGCCATCCACTTCTCAAAGAATTGGCCAGTGAAAACCTTATGAATAGCAATGAAACACTGTCTGATATATTACTGGAAAACTTTATGAATAGCTCTAAAACATTGTCTTACATAGTGCCAGAAGATGAGCCCCTCAGGTCAGAAGGCCCTCAAAATATGACTGGGGAAGAGCTACCTCTTCAAAGTAGAGCCAACCTTAATGATATTGATGGAGTAAAGCATTCAGGACCTCCATTGGCTGATGTGGCATGACTCACATTGGGAAGAAACAGATGCAAACATCCATTAATAATCAGAACATGGAATGTACGAATTATGAGTCTAGGAAAACTGGAAGTTGTCAAAAATGAAATGAAACATGTAAAGGTCTATATCCTAGGCATTAGGGAGCTGAAATGGAATGGTTTTGGCCATTTTGAATCAGACAACCACATGATCTACTGTGCCAGGAATGAGAAATTGAAGAGGAATGGCATGGCATTCATTATCACAAAGAGTGTTTCAAGATCTATCCTGAAGTACAGTGCTGCCAGTGATAGAATAATATCCATACACCTACAAGGAAGACAAGTTAATACTACTATTATTCAAACTTACGTACCAGCTGCCAAAGCCAAAGATGAGGAAATTGAAGATTTTTACCAACTTCTGCAGTCTGAAATTGGCCAAACATGCAATCAAGATGTGTTGATTATTACTGGTGATTGGAATGCAAAAGTTGGAAACAAAGAAGAATCACTGGTAGTTGGAAAATACGGCCTTGGTGATAGAAATAGCTCTGGATATTGCATGATAGATTTTGGAAGACCAACGACTTATTTATTGCAAATACCTGTTTTTAGCAACACAAACAACAGCACTTCACCAAATGTATTACACAGGAATCAGATTGAATACATCTGTGGAAAGAGGCGATGGAGAAGTTCAATATCTTCAGCCAAAACAAGGCTAGAAGTTGACTGTAGAACAGACCATCAGTTGCTTATATATAAGTTCAAGTTGAAGCTGAAGACAATTTTTAAAAGTCCAAAACAAAACAAACTCAGTGCCATCAAGTCGGTTCCAACTCAGAGCAACCCCACCTTGGGTTTCTGAGGCCCTAGCTCTATGGAAGTAAATTGTCAATCTTCCTTCCAAGGAATAGCTGGTGGGTTTGAACCACCAGCCTTCTGGTTAGTAGTCAAATGCTTAGACACTATGCCACCAGAGCTCCTAAAAGAAGTCCACAAGAGCCAAAATATGACCTTGAATATACCCCTCCTGAATTTAGAGACCATCTAAAGAATAGATATGATACATTGAACACTAGTGACTGAAAGACAGATGAATTGTGGGATGACATCAAGAACATCATCCATGAAGAAAGCAAAGGGTCATTAAAAAGACAAAAAAAGGAAGAAAAGATCAAAATGGATGTCAGAAGAGATTCTAAAACTTGCCCTTGAATAGAGAGTAGGTAAAGCAAATGGAAGAAATTATAAGATAAAAGAGCTGAACAGAGGATTTCAAAGGGCAGCTTGAGAAGACAAAGTCAATTATTATCATGAAATGTGCAAAGAACTGGAGTTAGAAAACCAAAAGGGAAGAACACACTCAGCATTTCTCAAGCTGAAAGAACTGAAGAGGAAATTTAAGCCTCAAGTTGCAATATTGAAAGATTCTATGGGCAAAATATTGGCTACTGCAGGAAACATCAAACAAAGATGGAAGAAATACACAAAGTCACTGTATCAAAAAGGATTGGTCGATGTTCATCCAATTCAGGAGATGGCATAGGACTGAGAACCAATAGTACTGAAGGAAGAAGTCAAAGCTGCACTGAAGGAATTGGCATAGAACAAGGCTCCAGGAATTGATAGAATACCCACTGAGATGTTTCAGCAAATGGATGCCACACTGGAGGCACTTACTTGTCTATGCCACAGCTACCTGGCCAACTGACTGGAAGAGATCCGTATTTGTACCTATTCCAAAGAGAGGTGATCCCACAAAATGTGGAGATTATTGAATAATATCATTCATATCATATGCAAGTAAAAGCTTGCCGAAGATAATTCAAAAAAGTTTTCAGCAGTATATTGACAGAAAACTTCCAGAAATGCAAACTGGATTCAGAAGACGTGGAACAAAGGTATCATTACTGATGTCAAATGGATCTTGGCTGAAAGCAGAGAATACCAGAAAGATGTTTACTTGTGTTTTATTGACTATACAAGAGCATTTGATTGTGTGGATCATAACGAATTATGGATAACATTGAGAAGAATGTGAATTCCAGAATACTTTATTGTGCTCATCAGGAACATGTACATAGACAAGGAGGTGGTTATTTGAAAAGAACTAAGGGATACTGCATGGTTTAAAATCAGGAAGGGAGTGTATCGGGGTTGTATCCTTTCACTATACTTATTCAATCTGTATGCTGAGCAAATAATCTGAGAAGCTGGACTATATCAAGAAGAATGTGGCATCAGGATTGGAGGAAGACTCATTAACAACCTACGATATGCAGACTACACAACTTTGCTTGCTGAAAGTGAGGATGACTTGAAACACTTACTGATGAAGATTAAAGACTACAGTCTGCAGTATGGATTACATCTCAACATAAAGAAAGCAAAAATCATCACAACTGGACCAATGGGCAGCATCAAAATAAATGGAAAAAAGATTGAAGTTGTTAAAGATTTCATATTACTTGATTCCACAATCAACACCAATGGAAGCAGCAGTCAAGCCATCTGATGGTGTATTGCACTGGGCAAATCTGTTGCAAAAGACCTCTGTAAGGTGCTGAAGAGCAAAGATGTCTCCTTGAAGACTAAGCTGCACCTAACCTCAGCTATGGTATTTTCAGTCACCTCATATGCATGTGAGAGCTGGACAATGAATGAGGGGGACTAAACACTTGATGCTTTTGAATTGTGTTGGTGAAGAGTACTGAAAGTACCATGGACTGCCAAAAGAACGAACAAATCTGTTCTGGAAGAAATGCAGCCAGGATGCTCCTTGGAAGGGAGAATGGCCAGACTTCATCTCACCTACTTTGGTCATGGTGCCAGAAGGGACCATTCCCTGGAGAAGGATATGCTAGGTAAAGTGGAGTGTCGGTGAAAAACGGGAAAGCCCTCAACGAGATGAATTGACACAATGGCTGCATCAGTGGTCTCAGATATAGCAAGGATTGTGAGGTCGGCACAGGATGGGGCAGTGTTTTGTTCTGTTATACATAGGGTCGCTATGAGTTGGAGCCAACTTGATGTCACCTAACAACAACAGCAACATATACATCATGAGTTAATTTAAAATATATTTGAATAATTGTGTACAAATTGGTGAATAATTTGAAGAGATTACAATTTTTCTAATCTGTTTATAAATCACAATGTAATTTATGTAATATAGAGTTATAATCATGTAGGACATATATCAGTATCTATGTATTCATAAATATATCTAATTCCTGGAAGTAGGTTGTTTGGAAGACAAAGATATATATGGATGTATGAGTGTGTCTATATATATACATACATATGAATGATATTAGTGAATTACATTGCACAGCATGATAATGAATATAGTGTCTTTCCATTTATCAAAAAAAGGAGAAAAAGCTATGATCTTCCATATGGAGATATCATTCTTTGCTTACTTAATACATATTTGGTATGAATATCTTTAACTAAAAGAAACAAGGATTAAATAAAATCCCATCAATTTACTCAAAAAAAAGTACAAATACTTTTGGCCAAAATACATATTTGTTTCGTTTATTTATTTTTCTGAAGGTATGTGACTGAGAAGTCAGTTCTAGACATTTGTTATTTGACAGTGTGCCAAATATCATAGAAAGATTATATTATCCTACCTTTTAAAAATTGCTTTTAATGAAGGTGAATATATCATCTCAGTCATATTTCTGGGAAGTGTTCATAGAACTGCACAGTGATGGTATTAAAGTCCATGAGATACTATGTGGACAGCATGTTTTCTCTGGCTCTGAAGGTCAGTCTGATACTGCCCACCTCAAAGAATCCACTTGGACCATGATAAACTTATTCTAAAACTCCCAATTCTTGTTGTACTGAGTACTGTCTGAGGCAGCTCCAGGTACTGGCTGACTTTTTGGAGGAACATGCATGCAATTTGGCTCACAGCCAGCCTGCACCAGTTCTAACTTGATCTAACCTTCTTGGCCCCAGAGCTAAACCCTCCTCTGCACTTAGACCTTTACCTGGAGGATCAAGCTTTGCTTGGATTTGTCATTGATAACAGGGTTCAAACCAGCCAATGCTTTGAAAAGTTAGTTTACAATTTTAATATAAGGATACCAGTGGTAGTAACATTGGACTTGAGGTTGCCATGCTTGCGTTCCAGTTTAATCTTAACCACATGTAGCTATAGAATCTTAGGCAAGAGTTTAACCTCCTGACCTTAGTTTTCTCACTGGCAAATGTGTGTTTTTTGAGGGTGGGGTAATTACAAAGAAATGGACTAGGAACCCCTATTTATTTATTTTTTTCTTTAATGCATTTTATTGAAATATAATTTATGTACAGTGAAACACACAAAACTAAAGTGACATGGGTCAATGTGGTTTTTTTTTTTCTTTTGCAGTGTTTCCTCCCCTCCCCTCCTACCCCTGACAACCAACAATGAAAGTTTCCCTCCATATATAAACCTTTCCTTGACCCTCCACAACAATGAACTAATACTGTATTTGTCCTTCTGTGATTGACTTATTTCACTTAGCATAATGTCCTACAAGTTCATTCATATTATGCGGTGTTTTGCAGACTCTACATTATTCTTTAGTGCTGCATAGGATTCCATTATGTGTATGTACCATAGTTTGGTCATCCACTCTTCCACTGATGGGCACATACATTGTTTCCATCTTTTTGCTATTGTAAATAGTGCTGTGATGAACATGAGTGTGTATACATCTGTTCCTGTCCTGGCTCTCACTTCTCTAGGATATATACCTAGTAATGGGCTTGCTGGGTCAAATGGTAGCTCCAATTCCAGTTTTCTAAGGAATCACCATATTGCTTTCTACAGTAGTTGTATCACTTCACAGTCCCACCAGCAGTGTATGAGAGTCCTAATCTCCTCCACATCCATGAAGCATTATTATTTTCTGTCTTGTTGAACCCTGCCATCGGTGCTGGGGTGAGATGGTATCTCATTGTTGTTTTGATTTGCATCTCTCTGATGGCCACTGATTGTGAGCATCTCTTCAAGTATTAGCTGGCCACGTGACTATCCTCCTTGGTGAAGTATCTATTCATATCTTCTGTCCATTTTTCAATTGGATTCTTAATTCCTTTGGTCTTGAGGCATTGGAGTTTTCTACAAATCTTAGAGATAAGTCCCTTGCCAGATATGTAATTATTGGCAACTATGAATTTATTGCTGTCATTTTTGTTGTGTGCTTTTTCATGGTGTTGATTTCTTTGTTCCATACAATTTTCTGTGCTGAGCTCGTTTTGTTTATGAATTATGTTATCATTTCCTTTGTTGCTATTGTTGTAGTATTTGCTAAATATTTGTGCTGGTCCTCTTTTTCATTTTCATGTGAAGTTTTATCATTTTTATTTGAGGTTACCCTGTGATTTACAGATTTCTTCCCAAGGTTAGAACAGCCTTTTCTATCTTCTATTTGTCTTGACATTCCTATCATCTAGAGGTTCTGTAACAACACAGTTTTTTCCCTCTTTTTGGTTTATAGTTGTCCACATTTGTCAACTGATGTCTCTGGTTCCCTGTTTACAATCTTGTAGGCTTATTTACTTTGGATATTTCCATAGCTGGGTTGGTTTCCGGGTTACGTCATCATGTGTGTTAATGGTCAGTTGTTGTTGGCCGTTGTTGCTTCTCTGTCCAAAGGACTCCCTTTAGCATCTTTTGTAAGTTTGGTCTGGTTTTAACAAATTCCCTTAATTTCTGCTTATCTGGAAATGTCCAATTTCACCATCATATTTGAGGGACAGTTTTGCTGGGTACATAATTCTTGGTTGGAAATTTTTAACTTTAAGGGTTTTATATATACCATCCCATTGTCTTCTTGCCTGCATGGTTTCTCTCAAGAAATCCGAGCTTAGTCTTATTGGTTGCCCCTTGTAGGTAACTTTCCATTTTTCCCATGCTGCTCTCAGAATTCTTTCTTTTACCTTGGTTTGATGATGATATGTCTTGGTGATTTTCTTTTGGGGTCTCTCTGGTTTGGGGTTCTTTGGGCTTCCTGAGTGGATATATTCTCATCTTTGATCATGTCAGGGAAGTTCTCTTCCAACAAATCTTGGACAATTTTCTCAGTGGTTTTATTTTTCTCTTCCTGTTCTGGAATTCCAATGACACATAGATTATTCCTTTTGATGGTATCCCACATGAAACTTTAGGCTTTCTTCATTTTGTTCTGATCTTTTTTCTGATTGATCCCTTTCCAAAGAAGTGTTCAGGTATTTGTCTTCAATCTCATTAATTCTGTCTTCTTTTGCATCAATTCTACTCCTTTGCCCTTTCAGTGTGTTATCTATTTCTGACAATTTAGTATTAATCTTCTGGATCTCTATCTGTAGATTTAGTATCATTTCTAATTTTTCATTTATTTTGTCATTTATTCTTGTATTTTCTTCCAAAATTCTAGGGTTTTGTCTGTGTTTTCCTTGATCTGTCTCTCAATCTTTTGAAGATACTTAAATATAATTCTTTTTAATTCCTTATAAGGGAGTTCTAATACTGCATCTTCCTCAAGAATGTGTTTTGGGTCTGTATCCTGGTCTCTTGTTTCTCCTGCTTTATCTTGTTTCTTTGTATGGACTGTGATGCTCTGTTGTCTCCAAGGCATTGTGACATTTTTGTATTTATATTTAATTGGTGATTGTATGTTGGAGTGATTTGCCCACGATTTTTGTTTTGTTTGTATGTTATCTACACAAGCAGGGTACTGTGCTACACTCCTCTATTCACTGGTTGACAGCACTTATACTCTCACCACCTGTCTCCTTTCCTGTTGTCAGCCTCTTGTATGTCCCTGCTGACCTTGGCAAACAGAGCCTATTCTTAGGTCCCTGGAATCCAAATGAGAATGCTATCACTTTAAAATCACAAAGGGTTGCCACTTGTAATCATTCAAAATGGCTGTGCCCTAGGCCACTTTAAATATCCAAAATGGCCACTGCTTGTAAACATTCAAAATGGCTGCGCCTTCGGTCACTTTAAATATCCAAAATGACTGCCTCTTATAAATATTCAAAATGGCTGCACCCTCAATCACTTTAAATATCCAAAATGGCTGCCTGTAAATAATCAAATTGGCTGTGCCCTCCCAATAGCAGAAAGTCAACAGCTCAGGTTGTCTCCCTCCTTGCTATTTCCCTTCCTAGTCAGTCATAGGCCACCAGTGCATCATCCCTGTAGCCCTTGGTGACCAGGGTTGATCTCTAGGTCAATTCTCAGGTCTCAACACCATTTGGAAATATTCAGATTGCTGGTCTTGTCAGAGTAGCTGATAGTCCGCAGCTCCAACCATCTCTGCACTCTCTGTTTTTGTTCCGGTTTGTCCACTAGTTGGTGCCTAATCCACTTCTGTATAGTTCCTTTCTAAGCTCAGGGCTCCAGGATTATCCTCTGTATCTTGGTCAATTGGTTTTTCTTTTCTTTGTGGAAGAGAGTCTGTGTCCCTTGTCTGCCTATTCCCCCATCTTACTGGAAGTCCTCCACCCCTTTTGGTTCTTATATTGTGTTTCTGATAGAGCAAGGCATTGAACTCGTCATAGCATATCATCACTGTTTTTATCATTGCTTTATTCCAAACCAAACAACTGATTTCTAAAATATAATCAGATTTTTGGCTAAAGGGAATAACACAATATGCCAATGAAAGTATGTGATGGCATCTTGCCTGGGTAGTTTTATGACAAAAATTTTATGGATTGGGAATTTCTGCTTCACAACCATTGGAGGCTCCTCTCCTTGTATACACCTGTCCTTCCTTGCTTTACTGGGTACACAGCTATAGAATATGGATTATGTCTTCCCCTGGATAGCCACAGTATCCCAGGATTTAGCATCCTGTAATTATACTCTAGTTGTTCTTATAGTAGGATTATACTGGAGCTATTTGCCAGAGCAGTGCCCTTAGTTTGTTCAGCTATGGAAAGCTCTAGAGCAGAGGTGTAAATATAGCTAGAAATGTTCTTAAAACACTTCACTTAGAAATCTTAAAACAGGAAGACCCAGGCATTTTCAAAAGTCAGCTTTTTAAGCAATAGCAACTAGGGATAACAGACTAAGGGGACCTTCATTGTGTTCTATAGCAATGGTTCTGAAACTCGAGTGGGTATCAGAATCACCTGGAGGATTGTTGGGCCCCACCCAGAGATTGGTGTGGGCCTGAGAATTTGTATTTCTCATAACTTATTAGCTGATGCTAATGCTCCTGGTCTACATATTAAGAACCAATGTTATATAGATTACTCCTACTGAACTCTCACCATCAGAAGATTAACACAGGGTTATGCTATATTGTCCAATACATGTGACAGAGTACATGGGGCTTTTCTATAGTAGTTAAGGCACAGGTCATGCTGTAGTGGATCACCATGACCAATAATCCCACTGGTAGGAGTAAAATAGAATTTTAACTACATGCATGTTCCTGAGATTGAATCTAATTTCAAGTTAGGAGGTCATCTAACTCAAAAGCCAGCTCAAGAACCAATACTAGGCAGGCTGTAGAAATACACTCAAAAAACTTGTTAAAAATAAAACTTCTGGTCCAAGGCCTCGGACATATGATTCAATAAGTCTGGGATTATTGGAGATCTTTTAAATATCTTTATTTACTATCTCTCAGATGATCTAGTTTACTTCCAAGTGGTCTATTCACAGACCTGAGTATTCCTTTCAGTGGGTACACACAATATGCTCCACTAATGCACAGCTACTTTGAGTATCTTCAGCCAAAATTTAGACTATATCATTAGTCAGGGGACTGTTGTTATTAGGTACCATTGAGTCCATTTTGACTCATAGTGATGCTGTATAACGGAGTAGAACCACCCCATAGGGTTTTCTTGGCTGTACTCTCTACAGAAGCAGATTGCCAGGTCTTTCTCCCATGGAGCTAACAAACGGGTTCAGACCGCTAACCTCTTGTTTAGCAGCCAAGCACTTAACTGTTTGCATCACCAGGGCCTTTTAAAGGAATATTTAATTTCTTTATTTAGTTTTTCTAATAATATTTCTTTATTTAGTTTTTCATCATCAGAGGTGGCTGATGGAATGACTGTGAATCAGCCAGCCCTTCAAAAAGGCCCTAAAAGGCATCAAAATTTAAAGAAGCACCATGCTTGGCATGATTACTTTGTGCACACAGGCAGCACATTCAGTCACTCCAGAAGTGTCCCTCACCCCTTAGATATTATAATGTGTGATTACCCAAGTGTCGTTATTGTCAAAAAGAGGAAGGCCTTTCCCATCTTTCCTTTTTACCTTGAGTACGCTCATTGACTAGTTCGGTCACTCACTCAACAGACCATCCCTGGGTCTCTGCTCACACTCAGGAACAGAGAGATCCTCTCAAGATGGAAAGATAAAGAAGAAACAGTTCCTGCCCTCAAGGATTTCACAATTTTGAATCATAACTTCAGATGCTGAGACACATGGTAATACTTCACATACCTCCTTTGGCACATGAATCTGTGCTGGTATACGTGCTGGCACACACATCCTTTTCGGCACATAAACTCATTTGGCAAATGTGTCAAGGATTGCCAACTCTCTTACATACACACACGCAGACTTAAAACAAGAAACAATATCCACTTAGTTACTAACTCTAGCATCATCTGCACAATTTTAATTTAGATTGCAGATCACACAGTTGCCTTTTTAAAATTTTCTTTATGCTGTTGTTATTCCTCTCTTCCTGGAGTTGGCTCACAAGTCCATTGGGGGGAAAACAATGGTATTTATTGTTGTATTTGTGAAAGGAAAATTCCCCCTAATATTTTAAAAATCTAGTGTCTGGAATCTAGTTGTTAACATAGAAGTAGACATATTTTTCATTATAACTATTTGTTATAGTGGATTTAAATTCCAGTATTTTACAACATTTATATAAAATAGAGTGCTTTATATTAAAAGTCATGTAATGCACCTGTCTTCTCTAGTTTAAGTCAATTATCAAAGGATGCACAATCGAGCTGTATTTTTTTTCTTCGACTAAATATAGCAAATCATATAGTTTGAAGGTATTTCGAGCCGTCTTTGCTTTCAAGTAAGAGAAAATGCACTCTGGAAAGGCTCTCATTTTTAAGGTCATTGATTGGCTTAAAAAGGCAAATGTCTTTTTTTGTTGTTGTTGAACTTTCTTCACTTAAGCCATTAACCTTTTAAAATAAAGATATTCCAAAATCTATCAAAAAAAAAACCTAAATGAGATTTTAACAAAATCCTGACAATTTCAGCTTAAATATATACACAGAAACCATATGTGCTTAGGAAGAAATATATACACACAGGCATTGTTTACAGAGTATGTTTTTATATTTGGAAGACATTGAAGGAAGAGATATTCTACCCATACATTATGTGAAATGTACATTCAGAGAGCCCACATAGATTTTACATTAAGAGACAAAGATATCTTTATCCATGGTAGGTAGACAGACAGACTGACTGACTTCAAACTTGCACTTGGAGTGTGGATTTTTTTTTTCCTCATCTCCGGGTACTGCTTTTCAAAATCGCCTCAGGCTACAGAACAGCACCTCAGATCCCCAAGGCCCACTGCCTGGCTCCTAATAGCCACTCTCCATCTGTGTCACATGAACAGCTGATGAGATCGCTCCAGTGTCTGTATTTTGGAGAGCACATCCACCCAGGTTAAAATGCTGGGGTTGCCAAGGAGCAGTCAGAAACCATTAGTGTGGGTGAGAATTTGCCTTGCAGCAGTTCCTTGGCATGGTGGAAAGAGTGTGCGTGTACCCATGCGCAAGCTTGAATGAGTGAGTGTGTGTGTGTTTCTCCTTGTGCAAGTAACCCCCTGGTGTACATGTGTGTGCAGGGAGGGTACACAGATAAAGACTAGACTCCACATATTCAGTATTCAGAAAGCCAAATACCTTTTGTTTCCCTGCACTCTGATTAGTTCTTTGACTATTTGGGGTCCCTTTGACTTACTTTTTTTTTTTTTTTTAAACCATAACAGAAGGCAAAGAAAAAGAGAACAGCAACTTTGGGGTCATGCTCTAGTGTTTGGGCAGATGGAAGAGAGCTGCTTTGCCTTGGGGCAGGGTGGTTGTAATGAAGTGGCCTGTCAGTCTGTAAATAGTGAGGGTCATCTCTTCCATGTGATGGAGGGTATCGCGTTGCAGTGAAAATGGAAATGTCAATAAAATTAATCTGCCAGCTCTTTGCTGTGGCTTTTCTGCTTCTCTAGTCAAAGAAGGTTGAGGGTTTTCTTTTTCTCGACAAGAAAGGAAAAGAACAGGTACAGAGAAGCTCACAGAGCATACCCAGAAGTTAGAACAGCAGTGGCCAGTAGCCAGCTGGGCAGGATGTGTGTATAGAACTCTCCAAGGGGAGGGAGGGAGTCGAGGAATGAGCTGGTAGATCTATAGCACTCTTCACGAAACTACAGAGCATCTAGCTCAGGCTACATTGAGCACAGAGTTTATTGTTTTAGGCTTTCTTGGACAAGGTTTTTACTTAGCATGGGATTTATGGCATTTACTGCTAATGAATGTCTATTCTTAAATTACAAAAACCCCCATCTCAGCGCAATTCCCAGATGTCCTTCCAGGACCCTGGCTTCTTAAACACCAGCAGGGAGCATAAACTCTCCACTTCTCTGTTTTCCTCTTTCGTGTGGCTCCAGGCTAATGATGTGCAAGGAAAACACAGCTATCTATAAAGCCCCAGTGCTGTCCCAGTATTCTTCATTTATTTTGCATTTGATTATGCCACAAGTCGGATCTTGTTTCTTTCCTTTTCTTAAAGTTATTAGTTCAAATATTAATGTAGGGATATGGCATATATTCCTGCTCTTGATTGATGCCTTCCCCAAAACAGGAAGACGTGCTTGTGTGAATTTTAAGAAAGTAGGGGTCCTGCAATGCCTTGCCAGAAGAGTTTTTCAGATACATAATTTAGATGCCCTCCAGGCAGGCTTTCAAGGCATTTTTGCCAGAGGGCAAGAAAAAATAACTATGACTGTTAAAAGTAAATGATTTTTGCTAATGCACAATTAATGCCAGAGAAAAGCACAGAAGAGAAAGATGTTGATAGAAACTTCTGATTAAGTGAGCACCCTACCTTGATGTGTATCTTTTTTATTTTTTAATGATAATGATCAGTGGTGCAGAGAGCTAAAAGTTTTCATGTCATGCAAATGCCGAGTGCAGGGTCATATGAAGAGTGTGCGAATGTGCATGCTTAGGAGGTGACAGTTCTAGGAGGGTCTGGGCAGGCAGTGTGTTATGTGCAATGAACAGTGACACAGTTACTGTCACCTATGCAGGCAGCCTAGAATATATAGACTACAGAACATTTAACTTGATTACCCTACAGTATGTGTTCACTATGGGCATGGGGATGCATTTCCACTGAATGGGTTTTCTGATGGCGGTTTTCCCACATTGGATTCCATAATTGACAAAGAGCTACTGCACTGTGTCAAGCACACAATTATAATTGAATTAATGATATGGGCGAGTGTGAGACACACAAAATTAACATTTGAAGAGGCCTGGTTTAATTTTGTCTTTTACATATTTGTGTCTCCAATTATACTTTAATGAAAGAGAATATACCCGCTTAATGGATTTCTTTCAACAAGCTTAGCTGAGCTCATTATTAGCTGCACATTGTTGTTGGCACCCTTTCTATGTGTTCTTTTAATGTATTTTATTTCTTTCTACTAGGGGATGGTTTAGACAACAGTGTAGCTTCACCTGGTACAGGTGACGATGATGATCCAGACAAGGACAAAAAACGCCAGAAGAAAAGAGGCATTTTCCCCAAAGTAGCAACAAATATCATGAGAGCATGGCTCTTCCAGCATCTCACAGTAAGTCAAGATGAAAATGAAAAAAAAGTTTTTGTTGTTTTACTTTCTCCTAGTAAGTCATAGGGGCTCATACTTTTTCTTTTTTTCTTTAAATAAGGTGCCTATTTTTTTTCTTGAAATTGGATGACTAAGAGAGCAGTTAAGGTTTTATCGACTATCACCATCTAAAGAGCATCTTCTAGAAAGCAGAAGTGTTTTTTAACAGGCCAAGAATGGACCTTATTCAAAATGGTCTAGGACCCTAAACAGTATATATGAGTAAATTTGTTATTTATGCTAAGAGATAGGAGAGCAACTTCAGATAATGCAACCACAACCAAGGGAAATGGCTGCAAGGAGCTCATGAACCTGTAAACATTGCTGATTACACTATTAACAAGTACCATCTTCTCTCGGTGACAAAAGAGTATCCTGCCACATGCATGTCCAATCTCACAGGGTCAGGTGAAACTTTAATCACCAAAGCCACTTGCAAACTCATCATGTATTTATATGACAAACTCAGAAGGGTTATAGGTGCTATAATGCCTTTGTTTATAAGGTGGAGATTAAAGATTTTTTTTTTTTTTTTTTTAGCTTTTGAAGTCCATTGTCTTAAAAGCTAAACCTATTCACTTCTGGGAAGGGATTAACTATGTGCAACATTTTTCAAGTAACAACAATTTACCTTTATCCTCCTAATTTGCATTCAGTTTTATGTGTGGATATATACTGTTGGTTACAAGATTCTCATGAAAAAAAATTACAATATATTTTGACAGAGAAACTAGACACTCTTATATTTTACTGTTTATATGGAAATTCAGGGAAGATGGTAAAAATTTCAGAGGATGTTGTCTTTCTATAATATTGTTTTCAGGCCATTCTGTTTAGGCTAATACTTAAAAATAAAGTAGCACATTGCAAGCAGAAGGTCTTCTTTGATTATCCAACTTGTGTGTTGCCATGCTGAATGACATTAGTTACAGTGCTGTGGGTCCGGGACAAGGTTCCACTTTTATTTATGGTGGTGGCTGCTGATCTGCTCTTCTAGCAGAGCTACAAAGGCCAAGGGGTGGAGTGGATGCGAGGAGGGAAAAGTGATAGATTCACATTCTTAAATCGGCCATTTTGATGTAAGGACATTAGTAGCAAACTAAGGTATATCGATCTGGCCTGTGGTGTCAGGATTAGCTGGAAGAGCCAACGCCGCTGCCCCGCTGCCGCGCTAGTGGTTATTCTTGCCTTGCAGCTATGGCCATTTCAAAGGTCAGGGCCCTGCACTGACTCGGCTCAGAGGAATTAGACAGAACATGCGGTCTCTGGGCTGATTACTTAACCAAAGACAAAATAATGAGTCCTAAGCAAATACTGACTAATTGAAAGGGCTGTAAATCCATTACATATTGGTCAGGGATAATCAGGAGTATTTAATCACTTTTATCTATTCAGGAGCACTGAAGCTGCAACAGCAAAGCCCTGAACCTTGCCATGTGGTTATTATTCTCATCATTATCAAAATTACTTCACAGCTGTTCTTTGCTACATCACCTCAGCTGGAGATTTACTAACCTGTAAAATGTTTTTAATTTGGAAGTGGAGTGAGTGTGAGGGGAGGGGCATCTCATTTTTAACTGAAGGTTTATTTGGTTAGAGTAGCAACTAAGAAAGCCAAAGGAGCCCCTGATGGAAGGCAAGCTGCTCCTTTCCCACAAGCTCACCTGCCTGCTTCCCTCCGTCCATCTTCCTTTATGCTTCACCTTTCATGGTCCCCCCAAATCGAAACAAACACAGACTTCAGTCACTGCTTTCCAAGCAACCGTCTATGTGTGCTGCAAACTTTTAGTAATCAAAACCAATATCACAGAGCAGCAGAATCGTAGAGAATTGGGCTGCTCTATTTGCAGATGAGGAAATTGAGACCCAGAAAGGGAGATAATGAGCTGAAGTTCAAGCTGGGACCAGGACTCAAGTCGTCCTAATCCTCAGCTCTCTGACTCTCCCACCACATTATGATGATTTTGCTAAAATCATCATCACTTTAACAACTGCATATGAATCTCATAACCTCTGCCATCAATAAACTCAGTAAGGGGTGTGGTGTCATATTATGGAGTAGGTGTTTACTTAAAGCTTCCTGTTCCCCCAGTGGTTCCCAGTAGAGCTGACTTTCTTTATACACCTTTCTTCAATCCTGCTCTTCCCTTTTCTGCCAATATTCTGTGTGTTGAGTCCCATACGGAAGTGTCAGGAGCGCTTGACACTTGTCCTGTGTATGCCTGATCTCCCACCTTCTGCTCCAGGACTGTGCCCCTTGTGATCATGGCCACTGACTAAGAGCTGTCAGTGACCAGTGATCCCAGAGCCCTAGTTAATCTTGTAGGAGCTCTGGTAGCATAGTGCCTAAGGCATTTAACTGCTAACCAGAAGGCTGGTGGTTCAAACCTACCAGCCACTCCTCAGAAGGAAGGTTGGGCAATCTACTTCCGTAGTGACACTGCCTCGGAAACCCAAGGAGGGGTCACTATGAGTCGGGTCCAAGTTGACGGCACGTAACAACAACAAAAACAACAATTAAGCTTGTACTGGTCCTGCAAGGTGCTGTGAGTGGCACTATCCTCACCTCAAAATTACTTTCATCTAGCTAAATGTTTGTAAGGCTTGGCACAGAGTTCTCTGTCCAACTAAAGTTTTTAATTATTGCATGCCCTCATAGCTGGGGAGAGAGAAGACTCAAATAACCTGAGCAGGGAAGTCAAGAAATCTGTATTTCAAGTTCAGTTTTCCTCTGGACCTCAGTTAAGTCCATGAAGTCCTCTGGACCTTTCATGTCTCCATCTTTAAAGTGAGAGGAACAATTTGCAGGATTGATAGTCCCCTTTCCTGACTCGTGTTTTGGTTCTGAGCTCAGGAAAATCTAGTCAGACCATTACTCTGCCCCAACCTTGCAGTCATCCTTTTTTCCCTACCCTCTTTCTTTTTATTTTTCAGTGAAAGCTTTATTTTTCTCCTCCCTGTGACCTTCTTTCACAACCCAGCCCTTTCATTACTTTTTCCCTCCAGCTTTGTCTCCCAATCTTTCTGCTTCCCTCCCCTGCCTTTCTGCACTTCCCCTGTCTCTTAAGGAAATTCTCCTCAGCTTTCTTCTTGAAAATGCTTTCCCTCTTCATCCCAACTTCAGCTCAATTGCACAGTAGAGGTTCAGTAACTTTGATGAGGATGGTCCTGTAAAACTTTTACTTTCCCATCTATAATGAGCTGGTGGATCTGAAAGATTTACTCTGCTGTAATTCTGAGCCCAGAAACCAATAATAGAGACCCCTAACTAGCGACATGTTAATTTAGACTTCTTTTCTTACATGCACTAACAGGCAAGAGGAAGTTCTTGAAAATAGAGATCCCCCAGTATATATTTTCTGTCATTTAATTAATTTTAACTTCCAAACTGAGATGTTGGCTCTAGCTCACTGAAAATAAATGTAGTTTAAATTATTATTTCATGTAAATTTCTTTACAAGTTCATGATTCAATGTGCATTCCTTCATTATTAGTCTCTTTAACATTTTTCAAACTGATTTGTTCCCTTTTGTGCAGTATGACCTGTTCTTGTATTACAATAATCCCTGATGTACCCTTTTTTCTTTCTTTTTTAAAAAAAGAAGCTAATTGAATTATCTCATTATTTTAATTTGTTAAGCAAATGTATTTTGCATATCAGGATGTGTTCTTAAAGAAGGGGGCTGCTAAGGCTTTGCCCCCTGAATGGGCCATTGGCCCATTTTGACATTCATGCATTCATTAACTAGCAGAACATAAAAGAACTCTGGTTGTATTTTTTTTTTTTTCCAAACACCCAACCAGCATGGAGCAACTTTTTCCAATAAGCCACAGGGGTCTCTCTACATATGTTCTCAACTGCAAGCTATTGTCACCTATTCTGAATACCTCAAAAGGCCCAGAGAAAAAAGAACTCCACCTCAACAAAGGCTAACTGTAGCAATTGTTAAGCCTTAGTCTCAGTATGACAAAAATCATTAACCTTCAGTTTTCTTGGAAGAACAAGTTCCACTACAACTGTAACAGTTAAAATCATCTCTCGAATGCCTATACACCACCAACGTTAGGGAAAAAGGTAATAAATTTGCAGCTAACTGATAATACTGAAGAAAATATTTAAACCTAATCCAAAGTAGCATTGAAAAAAACAAGCAAAAGAGTATTTGATAAGTGACAGCCTTTCTATAGTCAGAGTTAAACACTTTGGATTTGCTTAATCTGGTGCTAAGAAACTATTTTCTAGTTTCTACCAACCAGTTTTCAAAATATCCTTTAAAAAAAAACTTTAAAATAATCATAATAATTGTAAATGAATGTATATATGTATATGTGTGTTTGTCTTTTTTTTTTTTTTAAGATATTCAAGTAGCAAAACACTATCTATATTACACCTTTTTCAGTTGGTTGATGACTCTGCCTGGTTTCTCAGGCAGAGAAGAAAAGATTGAAGAAAGAATCTGTTGGAAATGTATGTGCTGCCCTCCTCACATACATTATACAAAGTGTGTTTTTATTTTGTTGTTGGGTGCCATTGAGTTGATTGTAACTCATAGCGACCCTACGTGACAGAGTAGAACTGCCCCATAGGATTTTTTTTTTTAATTGTGATTTGAGTGAATGTTTACAGAACAAATTCATTTTCCATTCAGCAGTTCATACACATTTTGTTTCATGACATTAATTATAATCCCCATAATATAGCAGCTTTCTTCCCAGTGGTCACCTTTCCCTGTGTCCTTCTTTCCTATGTACTTCTGTTCTCTGAGCTATCTCCCTGTGCAAATGCTGCCCTTCTGATAAAATGTGTGTGCTTTTGCTGGAAAATGCCCAATGGTAAATGGAAAATGCCCCAAACAAAACCAACCAACCAACAAAAACCTTAAGAGAAATCCTGGGGAAGTATATTTCTTTAACTAACACTTGGAGATTATGATATCATAAAAGTAAGCCTGTCGTTACAACTGTTTTTATTTGACTTAAAAGGTAATTAAAGAAAGAAACAGCAAGAAATAAGTCCTAGGCTGACGGTTTATTCATAACCATGAAAAACTCCTCCACACCAAGAAACCCTTAGTGTGTTCAATTAAGCTCTCGGGCACCTCCACTTGCCACCTTCAAGAGCTCCCCTAGTTGTGCTCAAAGAATATATTTGATCATAGAATGAAAACAGGGAGCGCTCATACACAAAGACACCACTTGCTCATACCAATATCACACTAAAGGTTTTCATATTTGAAAACATGGGGATAAAGCTCACAATTAGGGAATTTGAGACTTCTGTCAAAGATATGTGTAGAGAATCTGAAGCAAATTTATTTACAAGTGATATTATTTCATGTAGCCTTCTGGAAACTGGTTCTAAAACTCTGCCCTTTGTTCTTGGCAAAATGCTTTGTCTCCTCTCTTTGTCTCTGGTGGTGGGGGAGAGATATAAAACTTGCCTCTCAGGTGTTCACTCCTTGCCTATTAGAATTTGCTTTGTGGGATTTTAGCAATAAAAAGCACATTTTAAAGTATATCATCCTACAGAGACAATGCACCCATGTTATGTTATGGGAAAATACAGCTCCTTGTCGCATTGGAAAAAACACTGGTCTCTTTTCCAGGGGTTCATCAAGACCATGTGACAGTAACTTAACCAAAAAACCAAACTCACTGCTGTCAAGTCAGATTCAACTCACAGCTACCCCTCTTTGAGTTTCTGAGGCAGTATCACTACAAAAGTAGATTACCCCATCTTCCTTTCAAGGAATGGCTTAGTCAACTCAAATTTCTTCTTGTGGTGTGCTGTGTGCATACACATGCAAGAGAGAGAAGGAAAGAGAGAGACAGACAGACAGAGGGGTTATTTTGCCTTTTCACTACTAGTTCAATATCTTATGTTGATCCAGATGACTTATTTTTCCTAAATGAGGGAGTGCATTGTTGAGGTTACAAACATAGACACTGGAGTCTGCAATACACTAGATGTTTGATCTCAAGAAATTATCCTCTCTGAGCCTCACTTTCCACATCCATTGTTGTGTTGTTGTTAAGTGTCGTCGAGTCGTTTCCTACTCATAGCGACCCCATGCACAGCAGAACGAAACACGGCCTGATCCTGTGCCAGCCCCACAATCCCTGCTATACTTGAGCCCATCATTGCAGCCACCATGTCAATCCATCTCGTTGAAGGCCTCCCCCTCTTTCGTTGACCCTCCACCCTACCAAGCATGACATCCTTCTCGAGGGAATGGTCCCTTCTTACAACATGACCAAAATAGGTGAGACGAAGTCTGGCCATTCTTGCTTCCAAGGAGCATTCTGGCTGCACTTCCTCCAGGACAGATCTGTTAGTTCTTTTAGCAGTCCATGGTACTTTCAGCATTCTCCGCCAGCACCACAACTCAAAAGCATCAACTCTTCTTCGGTCTTCCTTATTCATTGTCCAGCTCTCACATGCATACGAGGCGATTGGAAATATCATGGCTTGTATCAGGCACACCTTAGTCCTCAAGGAGATATCCTTGCTCCTCAGCACTTGAAACAGTTCCTTCGCAGTTGACTTTCCCAATGCTACACGTTGTCTAATGTCCTGACTGCTGCTTCTGTTGGTTCGATTGTAGAACCAAGCAACGTGAATTCTTTGACAACCTCAATCTTCTCTCCATTTATTGTGATGCTGCTCATTGGTCCAGTTGTGAGGATTTTTGTTTTCTTTCTATTGAGACCTAATCCATACTGCAGACTGTAATCTTCAACCTTCATCAGTAGGTGCCTTAAGCCATCCTCACTTTCAGCAAGCAAAGTTGTATCGTCTGCATATCTCAGGTTGTTAATGATTCTTCCTCCAATCCTTAGAATGGGCATAATTCTAGAACTCACCAAGTCAGGTTGTGATACTGACTAAATGACTTAATATACAACATTCAGCACCATGTAATAAGTGTACAATATAAAGTAACTATAATTCTTATTTTAATCTAGTTGAGTGGATAGTAGGAGACTTTGGCTGATAGAACTGGGCAACCTGTTGCTACATACTTGCCTCGGACTGTCTAAGATGGAGAGCCCAGGTTTGCCAAGTGTATCCCAAATGCCCTTCAGTAGGAAAGAGCATAGATCTAAATCCAGCCTGCTGAAGAGGCATATAAATATTTGATGGCTGCTTATTGATGGTTGATAGCATAGTGCCTAAGGCACTTGACTGCTAACCAGAAGGCTGGCAGTTCATACCCACCAGCCACTCCTCAGAAGGAAGGTTGGGCAATCTACTTCAGTAGTGATAATGCCTCAGAAACCCAAGGAGGCATTGCTATGAGTTGGGTCCAACTCCACGGTGCATGACAACAACAACAACATTGATGGTTGGTGATGGCATCAGAGAGTCTTGGGGCCAACTGAAAGCCAGAGCATCCTGGTGAACCTTCTGGGATAGGGTAGGAGATGGAGAAGAAACTGGTTATGGAAATAGTTCAGGATGATGCAGCTGGGCCTACTTAATTGGTAAAGAATGCTCCCTTTCCTCGTCAGGCTTCCCATATGTGAACAGAATCTAGAACTGTCTGCTTCCTTAGAGTGTTAAACTCTAGACTCTAGACTCGAACAAATTGCCATGGCTTTTTAAAAAGGGAGGTATCACTGAATGTAAAATTAGAAGAATTGGGTTTAAGCTTTGTGATCTTGGGGAAGTTATTTAACTTCTCTTACCCTGTCTTATCTACAAAATGAAAATAGTCAGTATCTGCCCTACTAAGCTGGTTGGGTTGCTTATATAAAAAATGATATAATCATTTTTTAAACTAGTAAAATCTGTGAAAACTGGAACCGGTATAAGGTGGAAACCTGTCAGAGAAGAAACTCTCAAATATTGTCCACTAATAGAGAGCAAAAGAAAAGCGGTAAGAGTAAACCCTGTCAATGGTAGAAAATTTGCAAGACCCGGAAAAACAAGGTAGTCTCACTGAGTTCTGGTTTTCACTGTACAATGGACTGCCCAAATGTCAAGTGTTTTGGTCTTTTGGCTATGTTCTCAGGTTTCCAAATCCTTAAGGCCTCTACCAGTGACCAGGTGATGTCGAGTCGACTCTGACTTATGGCGGCCTCATGTGTGTCATGATCTTTGGGGACGTAGATTGCAAGGCCTTTCTTCTGAGGCACTTTTATATGGACTTAGACTCCCAATCTTTTTGTTAGCAGCTGACCACATTAACCATTTGCCCTGCTTAAATCCTCTAGTGCCTCACAAAATCACCAAGGGTAAGGAATTTAGTCCTGCCCACCTCCTTCATCTCTACCCCAGTTTCTCCACTTGTATATTTCCACAAGTGTATCCATGGAGACACTGGAATAATTTCTATCATTAGACATCTCTTTAAGGACTTTGAATGGTTAATCGAATCAGTATTTCATGGACATTAGTTATTTCTACTTGGAAATTAGTGCCTTCATGATTCTGAGATCGGTCTACTTAATACTAATAGCTATAGGCCAAATTAATACCAAATATGAAATTTTAGCCTTACTTAATGCAGTGAGATATGGCCCTTCTCGAATTCAGAGATGCACGTGTGTACTGAATACAAGTAGGGCTCGTGGGCTGAGAAATACTTATGTGGAAATGAATTTGTAGAACATACAGCTGAAAAACACTAGCACAGAGAGCTTTTCACAAACATACAGCATAGTGAGGCTGTCCCTAGCTTTAGCCTTTGAATTGTTTTTCTGCTTGCCAGGAGAAAACATCTGTGAATTATTTGAATGGAACCTTAGACTGGAGATCATCTGAATTGATGTCATCTCTGTTTAATTTCAGGAAATGATGTCACAATGCATTAAATAACAATGCTGGGTGATTTATTTTGCCTTAGACATGCTGTCCTAAGCATTCCTCTTCTTTTGCAATGTTTCCAATTAACTGTAAGCTTGTGTGTTCTTCTTATTTCATAATGATTTTGAGGGGGAGCAGGAGATCGGGATGGGAAGATTGGTAATTTCAGAGGTTGCTGAGGTTCAGAGCTAATGGCACATCCATCATGTCTTTATTGGGACGGGACAGTGAATGTCGGAGCTATGTCACCAGTGGCAACCTACAACAGCGTTGGTTGGTTTCAAAGAATGTCAAAAAAAAAGAAAGCCTGCATGTTCTGATCCTAGCTGTCCAAAGAGGCATTGGATAATTTTATTAGCGACCTGCATACTGTAGCTTCTGCCTTTATCAAAGTTTCTATGCACTCCCTTCTTCTATAAAGAATAGAGGACATAAGTCAATTCTGTGTGCCATCTGTCGTCGTTTTACAATTTCTCAAATTAAAGAGACAGGCCAAAAATCTAATGTTGTATTGAATCCTGGAAACTTCTCCAGAAGAAAGAAAATTGTAACTGAATTTACTTCATCTCTCTTGAGGGGGAAGAAAAAAAAAAAAAAAAAAAACAGATTGCATGTGCTGTGTCATAACCTTTTACTTGTAGTCCCAATTTGAGTTCCAGTTTGGTGTTCAGAATTGGATTATGAGGTTTTCTGCATGTGAAAGCTGATGTGTTTGGGATTCAGCAGCCTTTGTCCTCATGGTTGTAAATGTTGAAGTAAAGTCCCTGATACCATGGTTGTGGTCATGCCTTTCATGGAGGTAATGAGATGCGAGGTCTGCTCAGTGCCAAAGTAATGATACTTTTCAAGACATTTCAGAAGTACACCAGGCAACTCTGCTTAAAATGAAGTTCAGCTGAGATAGACTAAGAAAAGCAGGAGATTATTAGTCCCTAGCTGACAGACACATTTTTAAAATAAGTAACTAAGTAAGGAGATTGAAGAATCAAATGCTTATTAAATTACCATCAAAAAGAAACTAAAATAATTATTAGCTCAAAGTTTAGCACCCAATTTCATAAAATATCATTCTAAGCATAATTGTTTAAAAATATGTTAAAGAATTCAAGGAGATGGGGAATTGAAGACCCTTGAATAAAAGAAAATAGAAGGCATGTGCATCTCTGAATATTCAGCTATTTAAAAACTCCAAGAATAGAGTGCCATTAAATGCTGTTTAGTAAGATCCCTGAATATTCATTCAGTTCATAGAGAAAATTTCCATTTCTTGCTTCCACATGACCACCGTTTGCAAGTACATTCTGTAATAAAGTGGAGTTACTGAGAATTAAAGGCAAAATTGACTGGGTTAGGAGAAGAACACTTACTGTCCCTCAGCTTTGCCACAGGAAAGGGTCATAAAGTGACCTGAAGGCTCAAACCATAATATGTTTTTGCAACTTGGAACAGATTATGAAGTGTAAAGGTGATACCCAGCCCCACTGCTCCTGTTAAGAAATAGTGACTTGGGTAGAAAGCATTAGGTTGGTTGAATGGAATTTGCCTTATTATAGTTACATGCTGCATACCACTTTCTAAATTGATTGGCAGCAGTTGTTTACAGTATGCAAAGTAATCACTGGCACCCTTTAAAGGTGTATTATCCTCTTAAAACATAATAGTAATGCCATTTTCATGCTTTTACATTTGCTATTCATATTTTGAACTGCCAAGTCCTAAATCTGCCAGAACTAATTTAAATTGTTTTTATCTAATAGTAGATAAGTTGTCAAGTCACAATATAATGGCAGATAATTTTTCTTAAGCTATAGTTTTATTTCTTGGGTATAATAGATAACACAAATATTTGTTGAATCTTACTTGATTGTCCACACACACACAAAAAAAATTACAACTCAAGAGATTATTATTGTGGGATTCTGGGATGATAAGAAGTGAAGAAAATATTATCTGGTTATTCTTAGCATTATAGAAAATTAACATGGATAACTAATCAGCCCTCTTCCAACCCCCTTCCCCAAATTTACTTACATCTGATTTGATAATATAGCCAGATGATTAAGATCCACCCTTGCTAATCTCTGAACCTGAACTTGTAGCTGCTTTTAATTTTAATATCTCAGTTACCACTTTATACATAATTATCTAGATTTACTTATTTAGTGCATGATTACCTAGGACTCGGCGGCAAACAACAACAACAACAAAACCCTAGGATCACAAATATTCTGAACTAATCCTGGCTGGAAATATCTGGTTAGAATTCCATAACTAATAACTTAGAAGGGGTAATCCTGTAACTTGGATCATAATATAGTTGTAAAATTGCTTATTTTTTTTACCCTGGACACATGGTGTGACCCCATCATAAACTGGCAATAAACAACCCAAGTATACTGGGAGGGTACTATAGTAGTCTTTTAAAAAGGAAAAGGCTTTTTATCAATAGAAGAAGTGAGTGCTAGATTATTTCCTGTAGGCTTGGTGACATGTTGGAACTCTGTATAAAAGCAGCCTTATTTTTTTCCCTATGGTGAAAAGTTATAGTTTCCATTTCAGTATTTCAGGGTACCTGCAGGCAGCTCATGAGTTGTTGCACTTGTTTTAAACCCTGCCTCACAGTGAATTTTTCAAAAAAATGTAGTAAGAGTATGGCCAGTATGGGATCATTATTAGTCAATTATAGGCTCAGGTTTTGCTTTAGTTTCTGGGAAACCCTAAGTTTAGACCTGTGTGGAAAATCCCACTGATTACTTGATGGCACTTTGATAAAGACCCTCTTATAGCTTAATCCTGAAGCTTTTATGTTCTCTGGTGAACCGCTTAAGTGATAATCAAATATGACCATGTGGAAAGGAATCAGTTTATAACATGACCTTTATTACCAGTCTAGGCATCCTTTGAAAACCATTTTTTTTTTTTTTTTTTCCAGAACAAGTTTGTAGAAAAGAGTGATTTGTTCTTTGGTCCTTACAGGCTTGCACTGTCTTTGCAGAGAGCATGACATGTATGTTGTTGTTGTTGTTATGTGCCGTCAAGTCCAACCCGACTCATAGCGACCCCTCCTTGGGTTTCCAACACAGTATCATTATGGAAGTAGATTGCCCAACCTTCCTTCCAAGGAGTGGCTGGTGGGTTTGAACTGCCAGCCTTCTGGTTAGTAGTCAATTGTCTTAGGCACTATGCTACCAGAGCTCCTTATGACCTACATATGATCAGTAAATAGAGAGGGGTGTGCTTAATTCTTGTGAACCAAGGGTTGGGCCTGACTGAAGCAGACACTGGAAATGCTGATAGTTTATAAAAAGAATCAGTGTTTTTCTGCCTGTTAGGTAGGAAAGATAATCTGTTTATTCTTTTGTGCTTTGCAGAAACACACACACAAACAAACATTTCAGGCCAAGGTGAAAGAAATTCCTACTGTTTATAAGACTATATAGGGATCCCAGGGTAGTACAAATGGTTAATGCACTCGGCAGTTAACCTAAAGGATGAAAGTTCAAGTACACCCAGAGTCACCTCAGAAGAAAGACCCGGTAATCTACTTCCCAAACAGTAGCCATTGAAAACTCTATGGGTCACAGTTCTACTCTGACGCCCATGGGATCGCCTGAGTCAGAGTTGATGTTATGGCACCTGGTTTATAAGACTGTGTGCCAGAGGGAGCTGAGCAATGCTTGACCAGTTTGCAGTTACTTGACTAGGGATCTAGTTACATTGAAACCTTTACTCTCTGGGTCGTTTTGGGCAAGTTGTTTAACTTATGTGAGTGTTGTTTTTGTCACTTCATTGTTGTGAGGGCTAGTTGAGATTACAAATAGCCATTTGATAAGGCAAAATGCTATCCAAATATAAAATAAAATTCATTAATATTTTCAAATAATCCACTAAAATAATATATATATTTTTTCCATTTTAGCTCCATGAAACAAACTTAAATATGGGTGAAATACTCTTTAAAGAGAAACAATGTACTTGGTCTCTTTGACCTGAGTCTGTTTAGAATAGGGATTCAGTCCTACATAGTGTGGCGTGTACAGAGAGAAGAGTAAAGACTTACAGACCACTCATACTGTGGCACGGTTTCAGTGGCATCGTGAGTCAATGTAAATTTTGAAGTTTTATAAACTCAACTTTTTTAGGATAAAAAAGTAACTGGGTGATATCTAAACTTGTAATGAATTTATTCTCTATTGTGCTATTGCAATTTAGAGACAGATTCCTTGGAAATTTGCACATCTATTTTCTTGTTCCATAAATTCTCCACTGTGAGAATTAATCCATCCACAAGCCTACCATTTTTCATCTTGACCAATATGATGGGGAATAGCAATTTTTCATCTTTAAAATGGTAATATCATAGACCCACTCTGAGGATGGTTGAATGCTATGATAGAATTATCATAGGATAATAAGAATTATCTCATTGCAGCAAGATATTACTGGGATTATTTATTTTTTCCTAAAGATAGCTTCAATCTGGATGCTAAATATGACTTCTTCACATTCTACATTCAGGGATTAGGGGTATTACAGCTCTTAAGGCAGAATCCACTTTGGTTGCAACATAGAATTCATATGGGAGAGTAGTGAGGAAAGTATGTTGGGACCCTAGATTTAGGCACATTAGCCAGATATCCAGGTGCAGAACCTCTCTGAAAGTTAAACATTCTGGGACTACAGTTTTAGGTTTGGGACTGATCTTTGTAGAAGTAAATGATTGAAATCAAGGCAATGGATATAGGTTAATAAGGGAGAGAGTTTATAGCCAGAAGAGGTTAGAGGATAAAGACTACATTTAAAGGGTGGAAGAGAAAAAGTAAATGAGCAGAGATAAAGAAGTCAGACCAGCAGAACCATAATCAGATAATGTGAAGAGGGAAGGGTTTCAAAGTAGAAGTAAATTCTGTCCAAAGGTCAAGGACAATGATGATTGAAAATAAGTCTTTGGAATTGACACTTGGGGATCATGGTCTGTCTTAGAATTCTACAGGCTAAGGAGTGAGCAGGCAAATTGAAAGAGACTTTGGGAGCTCTGGTGGCGTAATGCCTAAGGCATTTGACTGCTAACCAGAAAGTTGGTGGTTCAAACCCACCAGCCACTCACAGGAAGGAAGATTAGGCAATCTGCTTCTGCAATGATATCACCTTGGAAACCCAAGGAGTGGTCGCTATGAGTCAGATCCAGCTGGATGGCAGTGAGTTTTATTTTTTTTATATACTTTTTTTTTTTTTTTGGTTTTAGGAAGAGACAGTGTGTGCAGAGGGGTAGGGCTCATTAGCAGAGGTATGTCAGGTGAATCAGCAAAGGGAAGAATCTAGCAGATAGAGAATGAGTTTGAGAGACCCTAGGAGAGAAAGAATAAGGAGCTCTGGTGGCATAGTGGGTAAGGCATTTCATTGCTAACCAGGAGGTTGGCAGTTCAAACCCAGCATCTTCTCCATGGGAGGAAGATGAGACAATCTACTTCTGTAAAGATTTGTTGTTGTTGTTGTTGTTTGCTGTCGAGTCGGCCCCGACTCATAGCGACCCCTCCTTGGGTTTCCGAGGCAGTATCACTATGGAAGTAGGATTGCCCAACCTTCCTTCCGAGGAGTGGCTGCTGGGTTTGAACCGCCAGCCTCTGTAAAGATTTATAGCCTTGGAAACCTAATGGGGGTCACTATGAGTTGGAATTGACTCAATGGCAGTGGGTTTGTTCTTTTTATTTATTTATTTTTTTAGGAAGGAAAGATGGTGTGGAGGGTAGAGATAATGAGACTGGATAATGCATGTTTGAAGAAGAGGAAGCCAGTGACTATAAGGGTCAGTACACAGGTAGAAAGGTAGGGAGGAGACAGACACATTTTATTAAGAGTAGGAAGAAAGCTGAGAGAATTCAGGTAAGAGCTTCTCTGACCAGGTGATTAGGAATGCTGGAGAGTGTGAGATCAGGAGTGAATTAGGAGAAGTACATGCAAAAGTGCAGCTATAGATCAAACAGGGCCACACTGCAATGGACGTTCCTCACATTATTTCATCCTTTCTTAGGCAGTGTTCACTAGTGTAGGACCAGGAGGCGCAAAAACATCCGCTAAAACTCACTGTCATCGACTTGATTCTGACTCAAAGTGAACCCCTTCGGGTTTCCGAGGCAGTAAATTTTTATGGAAAGGTTAATAAGGGTTACTTGCCCAGTCTTCCTTTCATAGAGTGGCTGGTGGATTTGAACCACCAACCTTCCGGTTAGCAGCCAAATGCCTTAGGCACTATGCCACCAGAGCTCCTTGGGGCAAAAGCAGACAATAGGAAAAACCCAAGTCTAGGGTTTGACAATATGAGAGACAAGGAGAATGTTAATGTGAGAATTCTTCAAATGACTGACTAATAAGTCAAAATGAGATATTTTTTTCCTTGAACCGTGGCAGAAAAAGAATTAAGAAAAGTCAAGATGTTTTAAAAAAGGAAAATGAGGGAGCTCTTGTCCTGAGTATTGTTAAAATTTATTATAAGGCTGCAAGGTGCAGTACTGAGTAAAATAGTAGGCAGAATGATCATTTGAACAAAATAAGAGTCCACAAATCAACGCAAAAATACTGAGACATATTAATTTTAAAGACATCACTTCAGATCAGTTGACAAAAAATGAATAACTCAATAAAACATTTTTGAATAATTGTTTAATTATTTTTGCAGAAAACAATAAATATTCTCCATCAAAATGGGCTCCAAAAAGTGCTCTTTGAAATAAATATGAATAATTATCTGTCCTTTGTTTAGTGAAATCCTTTCAGAGCATAAATGCAAAGGACAGAGATAAGAAAAAAAAGATAAAAACAGTCATGGATTTGATTAAATAAAAATAAAAATTGACAGCTTTGAACATAAGACAATGCCATAAAAAATAAAGACAAACATTAAATTGATTTTAAACAAAATGTGTGCAACATCATGTAACAGGTATATAATTGGCATCTTTAATAAATAAAGAGTTGTACAAAACAATAAGGATAAAAGGGCAGAGGAGATTGGCATCATGAGATGGACTTGTGAGTAATTCCTGTCACAAAAGAAGTAATACAAATGGTGAATAGGTATTTGAAAAAATGTCCAATGTCATTAGTAACCAAAATAATAAAATTAACAATGAGTTACTATTTTTTCCTACCAAATTAGGAAAGAGTAAAACATCATGATGTCTAGCATTGTCCAGAATGAAAGGAAATACCTACACTCAATAATGACCATAAAAATTGACAGTCTTTCTGGAATTTAAACTAGTAGTATATGTAAAACAAACAAACATAAAAAACAGTGAAACATGTTCTTATCCTTTAACCCAGTCATTCACTTTCTAGGAGTTTCAGCAGTGTATACAGAAATTATGCCAAAGGTATGAAGATACCTATATTCTTAATTATAAGAGACTGAAATGGAATATCATAGACTGCTGTGTAATCATTTACAATTATATTAACAAAAATATTTGAGATAAGAGAAAGTATCTTGGTATATTTTGAACTGAAATAAAAGAGATAAGGCAATGCATACAGTGTGATTCCAATATAATAAAAAAATTATACAGACATATATGCAAAAGAACATAGAGTGTTAACAGTGGCTATCCTTGGGTAGTGAGATACCATAGGGTTTCCAACACTGTGAATCTTTACGGAAGCTAATTGCCACCTTTCCCTCTCAAAGCAGCTGGTGGGTTAAAACTGTTGATCTTTTGGTTAGCAGCTGAGTGCTTAACCACTGCACCAACAGGGCTCCTAAATCCCAGACAGTAGTACATTATATTTTAATAAAGAGCCACTGTGGGTTGTTGTTGAGTGCCATAGAGTTAATTTTTGACTCATAGTAATTCCATGTACAGAGTAGAACAAGCTGCCCCATAAAGTTTTCTAGGCTGTAATCTTTATCGAAACAGATGGCCAGATCTTTTTCTCTCGGAATCTCTGGGTGGGTTTGAAGCACCAACTTTTCAGGTCACAGCCAAGCTCTTAAATGTTACACCACTAGTGCTCCTTATAGTAGGTAGTGAGGCAAATGAAGTTTAGTATTATACTGGGAAACCAGGAGACCAAGAAGGTTGGGGTGGGAGGGGAGCGGGTGTTGAAAGTCATAATAAAGATTAAGAGGGAGAAAAGAGTAGAGGGAAGGAGCATTTTAGGGTCTGTGATCTTAGAAGTACAGCACCTCTGCTTGATGAAATCCAAGATTATCAAAATAGAGATGGAGGACATTGAAATTAAGAAAGGCAAAATACTAGAAGGATTCTCTTCATACATAGCAAAACCTCCAAAAGTCAGGATGAGTCATGAAGTTAAGAAAATCTGTCACACACAGAAGCCACAGAGGAAAGTGGGAGTGGCTTAGAGGATAACATTCTTCTAGCACGAATGAGCAAAGAGGAATGACAGCAAATGATATGGACTTAATGAGAAATGTGACTGGAACGGCCAACAGCAGGTAAGAAGAGAAGGGAGGGAAGAGAGAATAGTTGGACCACTCTTCCTTGATTCCAGTGAGGCTGCTAAGGAGAAAGAATAGATGACTTCAGTGGGAGAGTTTTAGGGAAACAGTATTTCAAGACAAACACAAGTTTTAAACAGTCAAGGATATGGAAGTTATGCCTATAGAAAAGATAAAAGTTATTTCTTTTTCTATGACACAGCTGGTAAGGGTGACACAAAGAGGCAAGTTAATAGTATGTGTTGAGACAAGACAGACAAGAATTTGAGTAATGATATTAGGACTACAAGTCTTAACTATACTGAAGAAACACCTATTGCCGTAGAGTTGATTCTGACACACGGCAGCCCCGTGTGTTACAGAGTAGAACTGCACTATGGGGTATTCTTGGCTGTGATCTTTACAGAAGCAGATAGCCAGCCAGGCCTTTATTCCATGGTGTCACTGGGTGGCCTCAAACAACCAGCCTTTAAGTTCATAGTCAAGCACATACTGTTTGTGTCACCCAGAGACCTTTGCCTAGACTAGGGCAGTGATTAAGCTTTCTCAGATAATCTCTAAGATTAAAGTAGAGGAACTCAAGATCATATACAGGGTTGGCAGAAAATGGGCCTCTCGAAGAGTATGAAGGGATGGACACTGGGAGGAGGTAACTATGGGGAGGAAGTGGGAGGGGAGCTGCTGCATTGTAAATTTTGGTCAATGACATGAGACAAAGTATATGTGAACTGCTGTATGAAAAGTGAATTTACTCTGTAAATCTTCACCCAAATCCTAATATAAAAAAAAAAAAAGTAGAGGAACTGATGTGGAGATCCCTAAAATATTTCCCCAACATACCTGGGTGGAGGAGGGAATGAGGAACAAGAAAGCATGTGGATTGACTACTCAGCTGGCTAAAATAAGCCACAAATAGAGTTCTTATTTTGATCATGCTCAAGGTTTGTTTGATCTAGCTGTTTTTCCTTAGAGTTCAGTTTTACATATGCTTCAGCACCCCAACCAGCTTGTGTATTTTTAGGATTTTTTTTTTTTCCTCTTTCTTTTCCTTCTCTGGTTTTTAGATTAGGGAGGGGTAGTACTGCAGACAGGGCTCATTCCATGGTTTGCCAGACTTTGCTCTTGACCCTTTCTTGGGACCTGTGATTAATACATACTTTGTAGGGGAGCCTTGGCAAACCCTGCTCTCCACAGGACTCGATTCATAATTCACAGTGAGCAGGAGGAGCAGGGTCTTCGTGGTGGTTTGTTTGCTCTTTGCTCACAAAAAGCAATGCATTCTGACCTTCACTGTTATCTAATCAGGAAGTAGACAGTCCTGGCATGTAGTCAGTCCTCCTAGGGCTCTCTACAACTGTAAATTATGTTTGAGCTGCCCAGATCTGGGGCATGCCACACTTTACATTACTATTGTGTATCTAAAAATAAACAGCATTGCAAGCTGTTTATTTTGGTGTTACTTTGTATGCAATTTTAAAACAGTGGTTACGTAAACAAATGTCTCTGTTCCCACAGCACTTGAAAGCTAGTGTTTGCTCCTATGGTTTTGGGTTTTGTCACTTCTGTTTGGATTATAGCTGAAATTAACACTGTGAGCACTCAGAATGAACCTGGCAGCACCTAGGGTGAGGGCTTGCTGTTCACTTGCCCTTTACCATGTGGCAGCTGTGTTCCCCCTTCCCACAAGCCCTCCCTACCTTTGATAACTCCGTACACATGTGCACAATTCAGAAATTATTGTGTCCTCTTTGAGGCTCTAAATTTATCCCCACAAGTGATCTAGAGGTTCCTTTACTTTAAGTTCTTGGAGTCTGTTCAGTTTAAATTAATTGAGTAAGTGGCACTTTGATGATTTTGTAACAAAACACTAAGCCCAAAACCCATGTTAAGTTATCATTTGTATCATTTCTGTGCTGTAGACACAGTGTATATATGTCATTAGAAACAATGTAGTCAAGCTGAATGAGAAATGGAGGCTGCACAAAGTGAATGTAATGGCATTAAACTTTTGACTGTGACTTGCTCTGTCACCTTGAGTCTTTTTGCATACACTGCATAGAGGGTTAAAGTAGGGAAGGTGGTGTTGTTATGTACCATCAAGTCAATTCTAACTTGTAGCAACCAAATATGAAAGAGGAGAACTGCCCCATAGACTGTCCTAGACTGTAAACTTCACAGAAGTGTATCACCAAGTCTTCTCTTCTGAAAGAGGCTGGTGAGATTGAACCACTGAGTGCTTAACCATTATGCCACCAGGACTCCTTATGGAGATAGGGTGCTTTAGTAAAACTTCCAAGACTTGTGTTCAGGTAGACTTTGGTTTGACTCACCAGAAGCCACTTAACTAGAGTGCTTTTTGAGCAATTTACTTAATCTCTTAGACTGTGTAAAATGGTCTGCATGGGTAAGTAGCTAGGTAGGGACTGGATGTAATAGACTATGTAAAACAGCCTACCCTGCTGTCTTGAGCAAAGCTGGTACTTAATAATTACTCTTTCCCATCATTCCACACCCCTCCTGCCATGATGTGAATTGTAACTGTGGGTGTTCTGTACATGGTCACATTGGCTTGAAGCTGGAGTTAATGTGATGTTGGACCCATCAGTGTATGACTCAAATGGGAGGCCTGGGCTACTGGGTGATAATTGGGATCGTCATTACCCAGTGTCAGCTCACTATTAGAGTCGGGGCCACAGCATTCCAGACTTCCTTCTCTATTCATGGCCTGTTTGTAAAGTAAGAAGCAGAGAACTATGTGAAGTTCTGTTTATAAGGTCTTACTCTTGCTATTAATGGAAATATTACAACGTAAGTAGTAATCATCTTTCCATAGCTCTGCCCTTGATCATGTAAATTTCTTACTGTTATATGATGCATTATAGGATAATGTTTTGGATAGATTTGTTGGGTAAAGAATGAATGGATGATCAAAACCTACTTGGATACTTGGGTATTTCAAGAAGTTTAAATTCTAGTGGTGCATTTATTACATTTTCAAAAACCAAACTCACTGCTGTTAAGTTGAATCCAACTCATAGTGACCCCTCTGTGGGTTTCTGAGGTGGTATCACTACAGAAATAGATCACCCAATCTTCATTCCAAGCAGTGGCTGGTGGGTTTGAACCACCAGACTTCTGGTTAGCAGTCAGATGCTCTAGGTAATATGCCACCATTTATTACCCCTAAAATTAGTCTACACAAGCATAGATTTTGCTCTCATAACTCAGTTGTGTCAAAAAATATATATAAGAGATATTGTGCATATGTAGCTGTTATGTTTTCCTCAAAAAGCAATTTGGCAAACTACTTTACAAAATTTATATAATAAGTCTATTTGATTGGAATTGTACTATAAAACAAATCTAAAATATTAGTGAGATGATATGGGTCTTACTGGTTAGATGGCCACGTTTTCCCCTTTTTTGAAGCATATACACAAGGGATGCTGTGAAGAAGTGAATGGGTATTCTTTGGATCATTTTTTGTTGTTGCTGTTGTTACATGCTGTCGAGTCAGACCTGACTCATAGCGACCCCTCCTTGGGTTTCCGAGGCAGTATCACTATAGAAGTAGATTGCCCAACCTTCCTTCTGAGGAGTGGCTGGTGGGTTTGAA
>NW_006921655.1:6245943-6261210 GCF_000298275.1 Orycteropus afer afer
CAGAACTCTAAGCACCTGAGAGAGAGAGTGGGAATCTCCCAGAACATTGTTTTGTGCCACTCCCAACAGAAATACTCCATGTGGATAACATTTACAATCAGGAGCTCCTCAGTTGCTCATTCCACCACTGAGTTTACAATGACTTATGGGTAGAAAAACCATTCTAAGTAATTTACTACACTGCACATGCAAAGTATTTTAAGTATATGGAGTTTTGATCCCAATTCTAAAGGAAATTCTTAATTATCATCAACTGTTTAGAAGTTTGGATAAGGCTTTAAATACTTCATATTAGCTAAATTGGCTTGGGCAACTTAACAGCCTCAGTTTCTTCCTCTGTCAAATGGAAGTAATAACAGTGCCTCCTTACAGGATTGTCAGGGTAGATAACAAAGATAACGTGTGGGAAAGCCTTTACCACTGCTGCCTCCATTACGTATCAGTGGTTAGCTATTACATATTATCATTATGGTGATCCTTTATCGCTATTGTTGTTAGGTGCCATGGAGTCAGCTCTGATTCATAGAGACCCTGTGTCGACAGAATGGAGTATTATCCAGTCCTTCACTATCCTTATAATCATCGCTGTGTGTGAGCCCACTGTAGTAGCCACTGTGTCAATCCATCTCATTGAAAATCTTCTTTTTTGCTGAGCTCCTGTTTATCAAACATGGTATTTGTCTACAGTGTTTGGTCCCTCTCAACCCTTTAAGGGTAGCAAATACTTTCAAATTTCCACAATAATTCTGAAGGTGAAATAGTTTCAAAATTCCTGCTGTCATTCCCTCACCTTTTTCTAAAAGACACCAGAATCCCATTTCTCTCAGTGGAGCTACCCACAAAACACGTAGGAAGGCTGTGAAATAGAAACAACTGAGAAATAAAAAGAATGCATTTTCCCTCTTCAGAGCTAGTATGCATCACGTCCTCCAGGACTCCTGTGATTGGCCAATTTCATTTCCTACTTTATACATTTTAGTTAGTAGTATTTTTCTTTTGCAGTCTGCTTCTTATTACCTTCTTAGTAATTACACATAATGATGGCATACTGTCTATGTATGTTTATTCTTTCTCCCCAATTTTGGATAGCTCCATTTCCTGTACCACATTTTCTTTGATTGTCTGGTTTGACCAAATTTCCCTACTTCTTCATTTATTTAATCTCCTGTATGTCACTTGTGTCTGGAATTTAAATAATTAGATTCTTTTCTATTGGTATGTCTAATCACAAATAGGTCAAAATTCTTACTATGAAGAGTGAAAAGGGAATGTACTTTTTTGCCCCAATAAAATTAGATGGCATAGTGGCAACTGTGTGTTTGTTAAAAAGCAGTTAGCACAAATTAGAAATACTTCACAGCAGATGTGTTTTGTGAAAGGATATGCTAAAAAATTAAACAGAGAATACTTTCCGGTTATAATTTTAGAAAAATATTGTGCAATGAAGCAAATTTACAATTCATTTAAAATCAACCTTTTTATAGAGTGTGTGGCTTCACGATAAAATTTTGACAATTCTGAAATTTGTTTCAGTGTTTCATTGAGGGGGTGGGAATCCATCTGCTGGTTATTTTGGAGGACACCATTACATCAATAATATGATTCCTAAGTTGTACACAGACTTCATTTTAAATTAATGTGTAGCTGTTTTAAGTATGTGACTTAGTTAAAGGCAAAATTTCCTATTATGTGCATAATAGTAGCAATGATTTCTTTTTTCTTTCTGCCCAAGACAATCCCAATGTACTATTCTCTCCAAGAACCTTTTTGGGTCCCATGTTCTTTCAGATGTTTCTTATTCTTACTTCACTGGCCTCTTTTTGAGCTTCTGGAGGGGATTTTGTTGTTGTTGTTGAGAAGTTGCTACCGTTGATACAGTTGCTATTAATCATTGTCTGCCATGTTGTGGCGCAGGTTCTAATAACATCCCATTGAGTGGCTTTTGCAAGCTGGAGGCTTACCAACAGCACTGGCCTTTGATATTCAACTCACACCAGGAAAAAGAAAATGTAGAGTTAAAAACAAAAACAAAAACAAAAAGCCCTGCAAATAGGAAAAAAAGGAACAAAAACTGGAGAAAACAGAGTGAAATCAAAAACAGATAGCTTTCTGTGTGCAGCTTAGTTTGCCATGGGAGCGGTGAAGCTATAAATCTCAGCGTTGTTGTTTGAAAACAGAACATGAGGCTGCTAAATTCATCATTCACTCTTTGTTGTTTCAGAGAGGGTAGTAACTAGCTGACTTGGCTAACTTTGGTTTCTGTCCTCTATCCATAACATTTTATTTTTCTCAAAATAAAATCAAAGTTTGTCTTTTGCTGGGTGGAGGAGTACTGGGTGGATTTAGCAATTGCAGGGAAAAGCTGGAGGGAAGGACGACTGGATTTCAGTTGCCCATGTGTTGTATAAGCATGTGATTTCTTCTACTTCATGACTGTGAGGATGGGTGATTTTCTTTCATTAAAGAAGGAAAGGCTATACGTATCTCCTGCTCTATATACTTTAAAAATTTTATATCCATATGTGGAGTTGAAAAGTATAGAGAAAGTAAGTTCACTGCCATGAGTAATTCGGAGCCTGGTAGAGCTGCAAAATGCCCTCCTTTTGTTTGCACTGGTGTTCTATGTTGCACTGAACAGGGGGAGAAAAGGTAGAAAGCAAGCCTGCTACAGATGTGACTAGCTATGAATATTCATGAGTGCCATGGCTCCTCCTTTCCTACAGCATCCAGGCCTTTCCAATCTCCCTCTCACATAGCTCCCAGATGCTCCCCCTCCCCCCTCTTCCCCCCACAACACTTCCCCCACCTAAAATCTGCCCTCCCTGACCAACCCTTGAAAAAGGCTGTGGTTTATTTCGATAACAGCCTGGCACGATACAGTGATCAGTGGCCTTAGAAGTATACATGTGAGTGTATGTGTGAGTGTGTGCATGTGTGTATGAATATACCCTTACATCAAAACAAAGAGGGAAAAAGGGAAAAAAAAATGTAATTATCCACAGTTTTATGAATCCAACTCCCCTTAATGTTCATTATTTAAACCAGCAGCAATTACAAGTTCAAAGGGGTTTAGAGGGCCAGCAACCCGCATAATCACTGCCAAATTAAGCGGGACTCATTCGTCACAGGAGAGTACACCCTGAGCAGTGAATCATGCATGCCGTGACAGGCTCTGATTTACATAAAGCAGAAATCTGTGCCCTCTAGGGCTGCGCACTACTTCATTTCAGTAGCCCTGTGATACGTGAATTTCCTTTTGGTGTTAGGAAGCTGACGCTACCTCTTACATGGCACAGCATTTCACTAAATATCAAGAGTTACTCATTTTAGATGCACTTACAGTCAAATAACATGTTGGGCTATGAGGTAAGTAAAATTCTCACTGATGAAAAGATACACTTTTTTCCCCCTAAAGTTTCTGAATTAGGGACTTCTACAGTTTAAAACAATAAGAGTTTTAGAACACTTGAGTTCAGGTACAGTGGTATTTCCTTTTATCCAATCTGTCCAGGTCTGTCTTTAAAATCAATGATGCTGATAAAAGAGGCAAAGCACCTTAGGTCTAAGATCTATACACTTGTAAGGGAGTGATCCATTCCCAAAGGTATCATCCTAAGTAAGGATGCCCTACAAAGCCCTTCCCTGTTTGTTATTTAGAGAACTGTGTGTTATACAGTGACATTGGAGCCAATCATTGAAGTAGCCTGTACTTTGAAAACCTAAAATCTCAACCAGTTGCCATCAAGTCAAGTCAATTCCAACTCATGGTCACTCCATGTGTGTCATAGTAGAAATGTACTCCATAGGGTTTTCAATGGTTAATTTTTCTGGAAGAAAAGAAAAGAAAGGAAAGCCAGACCTTTCTTCTGAGGTACGCTTGGGTGGATTTGAACCTCCAGCCTTTTGGTTAGCAGCCATGCATGTTAACTGTGTGCACCACTCTGGGACTCCCATGCTCTGAAACTGGTCTTTATGTTACCAAACTTCAGAGGGCTTTTTATTGGATAGGCCAGAAAACCAGTTTGAGAGCTATCATCAGCTGTTGAGATAAAAATTCCAGAAATGAGTTCAGATGGAAATGCATTAGTTTCAGGATAATGATAGAAGAAACCCAAATAACATACAGAGATTTTTATCTCTCATTTTCAGACTTTATTGGATGTTCTTGCTTGTCTTTTAGGCAAAGCTGCATACCGAATTGTCATTTGTTTCTCCTCTTTTAGAGAAACTCATCTTTTCATCTATGGCTAAATCATCTGGGTATTTTGACGTCATTCCCCCACATAGCCATCATCTCTTCATCTTTTCTCAGATATGGTGCTATATCCACACTTAGGATTTTAAATGTTTGTGCTTTGAGGGTGAAATTGGCAATTTTGGAGATTACCTACATGTATTTTTTTTTTTTTTTTTTTGCTGGCTTTGTAGTGCAGATAAAGATCTTGTGGTTTTGTCTCTTGTAACTGGGTCTACACTACACATATATGAAGCAGTGTGGTTTGAAAAGTTCTTTGAAGCAGATCATAATGGTTTTTGAAGTGATGTGACAAAATAGACCCAAGGCACCAAGGTTTCCTGGTGGTTTGCTGTTGGTAACTTTCTACCACCACTACTCAAAGACTTCAGTTCAGGGGTTTCACCTTATACTCCAGCCTCTGGACCACTTCCTTTCCCTAGATTCTTTCCTGTTTTTTCCTCCCTAAAATTCTTCACTAAGTGAAGATACTGAGATAGCCAAGAGTTAAGTAACAGGTAAGTTCTCTTTATTGTTGCAAGTATACTGTAAGACAACATGTTTATACTAGAAAAAGGAATGAGCCAGGAATCTCTCTGTCCCTGGTAGTCCAGTCGAGCAATCTAGTGTTGACCAGATTAAATGGGCAAGGCATTTAACCTCTCTGAGCTTCATTTTCTCCTTTGTAAAATGGGCATCATCATTCTACCCTGCCTAATTTATAAATTGTTGTAAGGAGTGGTCCTTGTTGTTATTTTAATTCCATTGCCAAATGTGTAAACTGTTTAAGCTGTTTGAGCTCCTCCTAAAACCATCTTTATTACTCTCCTCTTGACTGATTTTGACTCTTCTTTGCTCCTCAGAAGCAAGATTTTTTCATTTCTTCAGGCTTATTCTCATGTTTATGCTAAACTTTGCTGTAAGGTGACATCTAGCATTCTTTTTTTTAGAACTTTTTTTAAAAAAAAAAACAAACTTTTTATTGGGTGAATATTTGGGTGAAATTTTCCAAATAGATTCATTTTATATTCAACAGTTCATACACTTTTTGTGGCACTGGTTACATTCCTCATAGCTCTCTTCCCTCTTACTCTCTGTGTGTGTGTCTTTCTTGCCTACCTATTCTTGCCTTTCTGTAGAGGTGTTCAGATCATAGGCCTGTCTACTGTTTGGCAGAGAGTGAACCATGGGAGTGAGTTCAAGTCTAGGCCCAGAGGATGACTCAGGACCATAATTTTGGGGGTTTCACCAGTCTCTATCAGACCAGTAAGCCTGGTCTTTCTTATGATACTGAGTTTTGTTCCACATTTTTCTTCTAGTCTATACAGGATCTCCAATTTTGATCCATTTCTGAGTGGTTGGCACTAGTAGCTGGGCACCATCTAGGTCTTCTGGTCTCATGTCATATAGACTGAGGTTCTCATGGTCCATTAATCCTTGGTGTTAACTGTTTCCATGTGTCTTTGATTTTCTTTACTCTTCTTTGCTCCAGATGAGGAGAGATTAATAGTTGCCTCTTAGTTGGCCACTCAAACTTTTAAGACCCTAGTTGCTATTTACCAGAGTAAAATATAGAACAATATTTTTTTATACTATGTTGTGACAATTGAGCTTGATATCCCCTCTGACCATGGTCCCCAGCCTGCAGGTCCAGCAACTCTCTTAATGAAAGATTTCTTCTGGACTCAGTGAAATCTTCCAAACTAGTTTCCCTTCTTTCAGTTCCACCATTAATGTCCTAGTGAAGAATGAACATTTTGATCTATCTCCTCTCACATGGCCCCACAGAATCAATCGTTTTTCTTCTTAACTAATTTCATGCCTTTTAAAACCTAAATACTGCTAGATTTTTGGGGACACTGAGATTAAAATATACATTTACATGGGAAAAAGATTAGTGGATGGATTTCTTCACTGTAATATAGGCCAGAAGTGCTCAAAAAGTCGGGTAAGATAAAGATCATTCCAACTTTTCATATGTCCATCTGTAAAAATAATGGCCTGAAAATCCAAATAAGATTTATAGATAAATCACTTTAAAATATTCTAAGAAAGGATTTAAAGTAATTGAATCTGTATACACTAGGGTAATTGTAGTTAGCATACTGATAGAAATAGTCAAACAGTAGTAAATTATGCAGCATTTGATATACAAACATATGTACAACAAACAGCATTTAGATATGCACACACACATACACATACACAAACACACACACCCACACATACACTAATTCTGGTAAGGTAAAATTCGTAAAAGTCAGGTAAAGTGGTACAGCATTTTTGAGAGCATACTTAACCTGGGTGGCACTTTGTAACTGGCTTATGAATAAGATGCATGTTTAGATTCTGAGGTTCCCTAGATGATAACAACATAAGCATGTTTTCTTTGCAAACAAATTGTGCCCCTCTCCATTCAGATCTTTCTTAGTAATCTGTGATATCTAACATGGTCAGACTGTTGGGAGAGGACTGAGGAACAGGGAAATGTTTTAATGATCAAATTCCACCTTTCTTTGGTCCAGCCTCTATAAAATCTTGCTGCTGTATTAAGCTAAAGTACCCATCAATGTTCCTTTTATTGGACATGCTTCATATATTGTGATGAGATTATATGCATCCGTAGAGGTTGTTAGGAAAAACTTAACATGCCACTGATGTGCAATGAAGGAAAGTTAATTGTGTAGATGCCACAAAACTGCATCAATGAGTAGAGCCCTCTGTCAGGAGTATTAATCTGCCTTGAATAAAAACTGCTAAACAGGCTTGTAACCAATAGCCTAAGGTGAAACCTGGTATTAATAAACCCATGGCAATGAATCAAACCACAACTATCTTTATTCACATAGGGATCTATAGACTGTAAAACCACCGATAGATGCTGGTCTGTAAACGTGACCCTCTTTCATATTGCTCACAGAATTTAAGTCAAATTCAGTTATTGAAAATGCACGTCTCTCTCTTTTTTTTTTTTTATCTCTATCATGCTATCAGTGACAAATACTTGCATTAACCCAGAAAACTTTTTCTGAAGACTGTGTTTATATCAATGTATATTTTTAAAAATAATTTTTTTTTCTATTTGAAATGTTCATGAATAATTGAATTATCCTGAAAATTTACCAGTATAATGAGCTTATATGCGTGCAACTATTATACAATGCAACTGCATCTGAAGTTGCTCATTGGTAAAGGTGACAAACTGAGGAATTTATGAAATTTGCATGATTGAATTATATGTAGAGAGGAAAGGGTATCTACTTTTAAAAGCCAGGTCTTTAAATTTAGTAAGTTAATTATTACTATCTGTTGTTGCTGTTAGTTGCTGTCAAGTCGATTCTGACTGACAGTACAATAAATAACCACCCCCTCCAGATATACAAGGAGCTCTGGTAGCATAGTGCCTAAGGCACTTGACTGCTAACTAGAAGGCTGGCGGTTCAAACCCACCAGCCACTCCTCGGAAGGAAGATAGGGCAATCTACTTCCATAGTGATACTGCCTCGGAAACCCAAGGAGGGGTCGCTATGAGTCGGGTCTGACTCAATGGCACATAACAACAAAAACAACCAGATATACAAACATATACATAATTATATACATGTGGAGCTAGTCACATGTATTTTTACCTGGAAAAAAGTCTTTAGGTGGGTGACATTTGGGGCACATTCCAATCCAACAAATTTGTTTCCCTGTTATGTCCTTCGTAAGGACTGTTGCATTGTTTCATTTGCTGAACACTGACTAAACCTAAAACCAAATGCAGAGAGGTAAGCAAAGAGAGATATGATAAGAATGATGATATTCATGAACTCAAACCAGGTTTATCTTTGGCACCCTAATTCATTTTGTGTGCAATGATTATTGCATTTTTCTAGGATGCGGGAGTACAGATGTGAGTGTGAATTTGAAAGGAGCAAGTGATAAAGCCAGATCGATCATAACTCTCCCTGTTCCATTAAAGAAGTTATTTTGTTCAACATTTTAAACAAGTGACCCAAAGAGCTTTGGAGGTTCACCTGAAACAGTGCTTCTCAGTATTTTCCAGGCCATGAAAACATGGGCTAGGGCATACTGAATGGGGTCTGTCCATTTCCTCACTTGCTTTCTCAGTAGGTCACTAATTTAATATTTTTTATTAATCTGTCTTTCCATCTATTCATTCATTCTGTTTTTACTGAGGAGCTACTAAATATGTTAGGAGTTAGTTTATCTGACTCAGTTGTTTGTTCATAGACTATGTATTTATGTACATGCATACATGTTAGCATTGTAGATATTCCTATATATTGTTATACATAAATCAGTTGATTTGAAACTTCATTTTTTTGTCTCCATACCTATGTCAATAGCACACTAAGTGAGGAAATCTTTTTAAAATTTATTATGGTATACATATATGTACATGCATACATACATATATGTAAATGGTAACATTTTAACATTTTTTACATGTACAATTCAGTGACATTAATTACATTCATCATGTTGTGCAGCCATCACCACTATCTGTTTCTAAATTTTTGTGAGGAAACCTTTCAATTTTCCATGGATAACTCTGTGAAGCATCAAAGTGATTAGGAATCACCTTTCCAGACTTATTTCTAAAATAAAATGTCTTCTTAATAATTGAAGCATAGCTCCTCACTGCCGTAAGCCTACTCCAAAAGCTATATTTTTAAAAGTCCTTTCATTGTCTTAATAGACACACTCTTTTGTGTAAATGTTTCTCCAACCAGTATTTTCCCATTTACACAACACTTAGGTATCCTAGCAGTGCTAAAATAAACATTGGCTTCAGCTTAACAAGGCAAATATTTGCATTCTGGAATTGTTTGTTGATGAAATAAATATTTTCAACCCCAAACAAAACAAACCTGAACACTGAATTTATCAATGTAAGATGAGGCCATATTTATGTTGAGTTTATACTCGAGCTGGTATTTTATTTCAAATTAATTTTTATGGCCACAGGTGTTCTACTTTCATGGGTCATCTCAAGAAATCCAAACAATAGAAAAAAGTAATAAATTAAGAGGTAGGGAGTCTGTTCACTGGTTTAGGGTTCCATTCTACTTTATTCTGAACCTAAAAATTCTCCTTTATACCTAAATATGTGCAGCACAGAATGTCATTTCTTATGTTTGTTCTATAATGCATCCTTGCACTTACATGTTTCACTTAAAAATACTTTAGCGCTTTCTTTTTCCCAAAAAATCAATAACTTTAATGCCTGCTCCAAATAAGCTAAAATAGTTTTGATAATTTCCTAGCAAATGGCAAACTTTTGCCTTTTAGCAGTTAAGAACTTTCTGAAATATTTAAAAATCATTTTTGACAGTATATTAAAGTGAATGAAAGTCTTTATCTAAAGATCCCACTCAACTTTTCATGTACTTAAAATATCATAGGCAAATTGAGGAGGTAACTTATTATAGACATAAGTTGACTTAAATGAATAAATATTCTGAAAGAAAAGTGACTCTCATGAAAGTATTCAAATGGTATACTTCCTTTTATGTTTTATCTTACTGGCTTTTACTCACTTACATACATTTAAAAGCTCATGTAAATGGGTCAAAGTTCACTGTGAAACTTGAGAACAAATGCAAAATTTCAAAGTGTGAGAAATAGGTAGAAGTACGTTTTGAAGACATTAAGTTTATTGAATTTGCATCTTATTTACTTTATATTTCTAGGTGGGAGCTCTGATGGTGTAGTGCCTAAGACATTTGACTGCTAGCCAGAAGGCTGGTGGTTCTAACCCACAAGCCACTCCTCAGAAGGAAGATTGGGCAATGTTTAGTGATAAAACGTAAAAAATAATGTAGGGAAAAACCTGAAATGCTCTTACTTTAAAGAGTCTTTGAATTGACTCCTTTTTTTTCAGGATAATGGTAGCATAGAAATAAGTATTTTTCTATTGTATATTTTTAAAAAAAGATATTATTGATAGTGATGTTTTAGTCTACCCATATACTTTTCATATGAAGAAGAGAAAGTTAGATAGTAAAAAATCATTAAAGTTTGCCATGTAATGGAAAGTAGTTTTCTAGGGGTCTCTGGACCTCTTGGAGACAACATTATGCTGGGTTAGCATACAGATGAAACACTAAGGATACTTATCAAAATTACCAACTCCCTGTTTATGACTACATCCAGGATTTACAGGCATCAATATTAGATCATGGTTTTAAACAATTGCAACTTTAAAGACAGGATGAGGAACAATGGTTTTTCAATAGTTTCCAAGCCAGTGGTTCCCAAGTGCATTCACAAAGAGACGCTGGCAAGCTGTGTTGAAATGTTTTTGCCGCAAATAACAGAAAGCCACTTCATACTGGCTTAAATGATAATAAGAACATTCCAAAATATGACGTGTAGTGGAGTTCAGGGGAGTTGGAGTCATAGGTTCGATGATGTCATGAGAGACCCAGAGTTGTTTCTGTTGTTCCATCCATATGTTGGTGCCATTCTTAGAATGGGGTCTTATGTGGTTGTACAATGATTTCCAGCATTACAGGCTGCCTCGTTCAGATCTACTGGCAGAGAGTGGTTTTTTGTGGATCTATCTCAAGAGCCAGGTGCCTCAGAAGCCTCTACCAAGCTTCTTTCTTTACACAGGGGCCAGAAGTCAGTCACACTGGCAAGGGAATAGGGTTGCCCTTTGACCAAGTAGGCCCATCCTTAAAGATGGAAGAAACTTCATGTCAGGTTCCATTTCTTGCCTTCAGATTCATACTGTTGTTATTCCTATTCCACATGTGAAATGAGCACATGATGGTCAGACATTTTAAGTGTATTTGCCTGTACTCAGTGAAAGGTAGCAGAAAGAGTCAAGAACCTCAGTTATCCATTTAATATGCACAAATCATTTAGTCTTTTCTTATATACCTAACAATCTCCAATCTCTTCTTTTTAAAAATTGTACATTCAAAGTATATTCAAGTCTGGAACCATACATGAAACCATACATATTTTCACAAAGCTACATCAGAATGTCTTTAGAAACTTTCAGCCACTGGAAGTTTGTTTTCACATTTATTCAGGCATTCAGCAATCTGTGATCAAAAGCTTATCCATGAGAAAGTGGACTAAGTTTTTCTCAGATAAACAACAAACAGCTTTGCATCTTTAGTAAACTACGTAAGTTGCCACAGGAAGAGTTTTTGAGGAATAAAATCTAATTGGCACTAGCTTTGGTGACTAAGAAAGACATAAGCTATAAAATATCCCATGTTTCTCTGTGATAGAGAAAAGGAGAAGGTGGATAATGAAGGCAGGGGTGATTCAGGGTAGATTTGCATAAATGAGAGTTAGCAGCATAGTTTAGAAACCACAGATCAGGCTGTGGTGAAGAAGAGGTCATACCCTGAAAGTGTTAGATAAGCTGGCATCTTGAATTTCTCTAGTTAATAGAAATGGGAGAGCTCTGGTGGCATAGTTCCTAAGGCATCTGACTGCTAACCAGAAGGTTAGTGGTTCAAATCCACCAGCCACTCTTCGGAAGGAAGGTTGGGCAATCTACTTCTGTAGTGATACTACCTCAGAAACCCAAGGAGGGGTCACTATAAGATGGACCAACTCCACGGCAGTGAGTTTTTGGTTTTAATAGAAATGATAACCATGCACATAAAATGAACTTCATATGGTGACAGTCTGCAAATATTTTGTGTTCCTCAGAGAAAAACTGAGACTTTTAGGTCATGGATTAATTTGAGACTGACTTATTTATGGGATAAGGAGCTCTGGTGGCATAGTGCCTAAAACATTTGACTGGCTAACCAGAAGCCTGGCACTTCAAACCTACTAGCCACTCCTCAGAAGGAAGGTTGGGCAGTCTACTTCCGTAGTGATACCGCCTTGGAAACCCAAGGAGGGGTCACCATGAGTCTGATCTGACTCGATGGCAGTGAATTTTTCTTTTTTTTATGGACAAGGTATCTTTATTCCTGTCGGAATTTTAATAACATGATTGTTTATTGAGTTGTGTAGTATGAAAATCAGTGTTCAAAAGAATTAAATAGAAAAAGTCATGGTCAGCAGAAGAATGTAAAAAAGAAAGTATGTATTATACACAGGCAAGGTTTATTTATTTAAATATTCATACAAAGAGATACTGAAAACAAAGGAAGTAGATTATAAGTACTTATATAACAATAAAAATAATGTAGCCCTTTACCCCCCTTCCAAAGGATCACTAAGTATTTTACAGAACCCCCTTCCTTAGACAGATGTACATAATACACTCATTCATTTAAATACATAGAAATAACTTGTCAAATTTTTGAAAGTCCTCTTGTGTAGTGATCAAATTAACATTGGGAACTCATTTTCAAAAGTTCTATCTTAATGAGCAAGGGTCACTTGGAGTAGGTCTGCAGAACACAGTGGATCAGAATAATGCCAGGGGTAGCTGAGCATCAGCAAAAAGGGCATTATGTCAGGCCAGTCTCTGGGGTAGGAACAGGTACTGCTGCCCCTGCTTCAGGAGGCTTCAGTTTCCTCAGAGGATCCCGTTCATTGCAGTTCTGTTTTGTTCCATCTGTGTTGTTTTTTTTTGTTTTTGTTTTTTCCTCCAATCCAGTCTTAATTTCTTCTGAAGTCTCACAGTTCACTTTTCTCGCATTCATCTCTTATCATTTTACTTCTGGCTTTTCAGGTCAGCTTGCTATTTCATTTAGAACTTAAAACTAAGCCCACCAGGACCAAAACTGTCTGCATAATACCATGATGAGGGCTTATGTTAATCACCAGTGGTGTCTTTAATAGTGTGCTTATGGGAACAGTGATGTTGAAAAGGCAAATAAAATTAGTTTGTGATATAAAACATTTCAACATGATTTCTATATAGTCTTTTCTTGAGATTTTTGAGAATGCCAAATAAATTCAACCAGAGGCTATGACATGACATGGCTGTATTTTGCCTCATAATCTTGAACTGATGTGTTTCTGCAACTTAAGGTTTTGTTCACTGCTATGGCTCAAACCTACCAAGGCATGATACATAAGGGAGTCTGCTGGACTGTGTCTGACTGAGGTGTGGGCTGCCTTCTTAAATCTCTATGGGTATTCTCAGTCTGTGGTCTCAAGAGTGCTAGTGACAGGCCTTGAGGCAGAGGTGTGGACACGTGTAATGAGTGTAAAGAGCAAGCAGTTCAACACAAAGCATGTGGGACACCTGGGATGTGACAACATGTCCAAGGGAATCATCCAGTCAGACTGTTTCCATCTCTATTATTTTATGAGTCTGTGAAGTTTCCTGGCATCTTAGCCGGATTATTTTCATATTCCTGCAGATCTGACTGATAATGCCTAGAGCAATGAAGGCCCTAATCTGCTCAGACTGAATTTCTCACTTGAACATCACAGTTGAGATTTATTGCTGGAATTCTGATCATGAGCACCATGTTCAAGATGGCAGTACTTATTAGCTGGGAATGATCAAATCATTTGCTCTCTGAATAAGGAAATCTCTGAATCACTGATAAAGATAATCATTTCTCTTGTGTAGAGGAAAGGACATTTATATGTTTGTTTAAAAGTATCCCTCAACTCCCCTCTCCCACCTCATTTTAGCTTTGGAATTGTAAGTTGAACGTGTTGGGCATAACCAATAATTAAAATCAATCAGTGGTTGTGGAGACTAAAAGGCTGATTCGAGATTTCCAGAGTCAGCTAACAAGAAAACTTAATTTGCTTATATACATTCTGTCATGGGGAACACTGTTCTGGAAAGGAATTTGTAGGGAAGAAGTGATTCCCTAAGTCTGGATCATTTCTTAGTACATGAAAAGGCTTATTGATGTTAAATAACAACAAAAAAACCCAAACTCAGTGCCATTGAGTCGATTTGACTCATAATGACCCTTCCTTGGGTTTCCAAGGTGATATCACTAGGGAGGTAGATTGCCCAATCTTCCTTCCAAGGAGTTGCTGGTGGGTTTGAACCATCACCATTCTGGTTAGCTGTCAAATGCCTTAGGCACTATACTACCAGTGAGAAATAATGATTGGTTAAAGCAGGCATCTTATGGAGTTCAGCATGTGGTCATGTTCTTATCTCTAGGTGATATAACTGTTAGCTTTTTTTTTTTTTAACATCTCCCTCTGTTCTTTTATTAAATTATTATTATATTTATTATTAAAATTAAAAAAATGTATGAAGTCAGAGACTAAAAATATTAACAATTGTAAGACAAAATTTAGCAAAAGGTGTTTTCTTTCACCCTGAAAGAATTGCTAGTATTATATTTGAATAAAAGTGAGGGTTCCGATGACAGCTGAGCTTTTGGCCTCTTGAGAAGTACTTTTTGGAATGTCACACAGGTTCACTAGCCCAGTGATATGACACCGTGCAGAGTTCACTCGAGGATGGAGGGAGGGTCTCTGCTGAGAGGTCAATGAAACCAGAGACCACTACTGTCCCACTACTCAGCAGCTTGATTTACTCTGAGCTCCCTCTGGGGGTGTCAGACTGAACTCTGGGGAGCTCCAACAGCTGTGGTCAGCCATTCAAGGAAACATTCTCCTGGACATGAATAAGCCCTTTAGGAGACTAGGTACTGTACATTTTTCAATTAGTTAGGTATTGAGAGGAAACCTCTGAAAAAATAAATTAAAAAAAAAAATGTGTACTTAAAGAAAATCACTTTTCAGCACTCTGTTATTTGCATGTTGGCTATTAAAAATGAAATAGAACAAAATGAATAAAAACATCATCACAAAAAACAGTTCCTCTTCCTCTGCAGATACATGATGAAAATACTTTATTACATATATTTTGTCTTGTTTAAATGAAAGTTAAATGTAGACAAACGTAAGCCAAAGTGTGACATATAAGATGCTTGTTCTTCATTCCCCTTCAAACACATGAGGGCCTCAAGGTCATGAGGGCCCCCCCATCGCCAAACCAAAACTCAGATGAATTGTTGAGAAACCAAATTCTACATGAAGAAAAGAACTAATCAAAATTCACTCATACCCAACGTGAACATAAATAATGTCACTGAATTGTACACATGAAAAATGTT
>NW_006921655.1:6261310-6276038 GCF_000298275.1 Orycteropus afer afer
CAGAATTTAAAAAAACAATTGACTCATACCAAAATGTTGACTCACATATTCATTTATTTAACCAATATTTAGTAGCCTTTTTTTTCTATAAACAAGTACTTCTAAGTGATAGAAAGATACAAAGATGAATCAGGCCCAGAGCCTGCCTCAAGAAATTTAAACACATGTAGGAAAAATGTGAATATATACTAAAAATTAAAAGTAGAAAGTGAAATGTTAAAAGAGAAGTGTGGGTAAAGGGTAAAGGGAGATGGAAGGAAGGAAAGATTACTTCCAGCTGAGGGAATTAGGGGATGTTTTGAGGAGGCTGCAGATGTGGGGGTGGGGAGGGAGAACTTTGAAGGCAGGTAATGAGGTGGGGGATGGGGGTGGGTGGTCGGGGTAAGAGGAGCAGGAATGGTGCAGGGAAAGTGTGGGAGCAGTGATTAGCAGGGATTGGTTCCATAAAGCTTGAGATAAGGCTGCTTAAGAAACAGGAAATGATGTTGGAAAGGCAGGTTGACAAAGACTAGAGACAACATTGGTTAAGAATTTAGATGGAGAACGAATTTTTGAGCAAGAAACCAGCATGATATAGTTATAATTCTGAACAATTAACTTTGGCAGTGTTTAATCAGATGGATTGAAATGCCAAGAGAATGAGGATGGAAATACCTGTTACATGGCTTTTTGCATAATCAAAATAATGTTTCCTTATATACAGTGAGTGTATGATTTGTGGTAAATAAGATGAATTTAAGTGGTATTCAGATTTCAATGATAGCGTAGCTGAAGTGTGTACTGGAAAATATAACTTGCACATCACATTTCTGATTTCATAGGTATTATCATCAAGGATGAAATTCTATTGTCAAGGATGAGAAAAAAAGACAGGTCTATTGAATTTAAAATATTACATATATAATAGTGCCTGTATGGCTCAAATCTTGAAGATTTTAAGGAAATGACTAAGGTTTAGGAAACCTTGACCTTAGTGAAAGTTAATGAGTGGATACATTAGGATGATGGAAATAGAAATGAAGAGATGAAGATGAGAAATAGACTAGAGGAAGGACTTGTAGATTTTCGGAATCTATGTGTAAACAAGGAAAGGAAGTGGCAGGAAGAAACAAGCCAAGGTGCTGCTAAGGTTTTGAGAGCGACTGTTAAAATTCAAATAACCATTAATAGAAATAAAAGAGGAGTAGGTTTATGGGAAAATAAGAGTTCAATATATATCATAAAGAGTTTGAGAGATTTCATCAGGCATTTGAAATGCAGAATTAAAGTTCTGGAGAAATGTCAGAGTTGGAATACGAATAGATTTAGAATCTGCCTCAGAGATAATAGCTAAAGTTGTGAGATTCCAAGTAAGGAAATATATATAAGAGAAGAAAGCCAAGGATAGACTCTTGAGGAAGTGTATGTTGTAAGAGTGATCAGAATTAGAGAGAATAAAGAAGAGATCAGAAAGCTAACAGGAGAAGCGAGAGAATACAGGATCATAAAAAGTCATTCCAAGCCTGAGTACGCAGTGTGGCCCTCTGACTGGCATAAAGTAGTTGATAGATAAACACTAATGAAAAAATAAAGGCATAATCAACAGAATTGAGGTCTACAGAGAGGTTGAGGAGCAGAAGGGAGAAAATAACATTGAATTTGGCTATGAGGAAGTCATTGGTGACCTTTGAGTCTGTCGAGTCTCAATGGAGTGACAAGGGCAGAAGCCAGATTGCAAGAAGGAAAGGGCAGAATGGGGGGTCCGGAAGTGGACTCCTCTCCTCTTTCAAGAACTGTGGAAAAAGAGAGGATGCTAGCTTGAGGAGGTAGTAGGATTGAGAATGACTTTTTTTTTTTTTTCCTACTTAAATAAGAGGTTTTGCCCAATCATATTTGTAAGGACAGGGAAAGAATCTGGTAGTAGTGAAAAGATTGAAAATTTAAGGGTTTATAAAAGTCAGACTGATGGGAAAAATAACCAAAGAGGGAAGAAGTGATAAAATCAAAGGCACATGTGGAGAGATTAGCAGTGGCAATGGAGAGGAACAGTTCTATCTCTGAAACTGAGAGTAAATACAGTTAGTGGTATAAGAAGTAGAGAAAAGAAGGCTTTGATTATTTCATTTAAGTAGTATGATCATCTTCAAGAAGTAAAGGACAAGGCTGACATTTGCTTCTTGAGACACATGGAAAAGTTGGCAGGACTCAGTGTCGGGGATGTGGAAGGAATCATTAGAAGTGGGTGTAAAGATTGCAGAAGAGAGGACCCTTTCAACTTCTTCAATAGCTTTTGGCTATAGAGAGCTGAAGGGTGGATAAGTTTTCTATCCAGGAGTTGAGATTGGCAATTTGTGTGTTGTGGAGATAAGAAGCCTCTTATCTCTAACTAGGCTCTAAAGACCTTATTTTTTATTTAATTTAGTTCACATATCATCAAGCAGGTAGTGAAAGAGGTAGAATTCCTAAAATCTCAGTAACCTTAATCTTCTCTTTCTCCAAGTATTCTCATTGTAGAAGACCTTGCTATAAAGACTTTAAGTGAATCCTAGTAATCAAATTCAACCAATGAAGACACTGAGGTTTGAAGAAATTATTGGCTATGATAATGATGTACCTTTCTTGAGGACCACACCAAATTTGCTCCTTTATTTTCTTCTGACACTTAAAGCCCTTCCTTGCTGGACCAAGGACCAATAAAAGACAAAAAAAGTCAAGGGTATGATTTGTTTCTATGTGGGAGATAGGAAGAACACTGCTTTTGGAGTCAGGCAGTCCTGAGCCTGATGACTCTTGACTTAAAAACTGGCATAATCTCTCTGAGCTTTTATTTTCTCATATGTTAAAAAAGAAGAAGAAGAAGAATGTGGTTAAGAATTACATTCCCAGTAGGGTTGCCATGAGGACTGCATTAAGTAAAAAGGCTAAATACTGTGCTCAATAAATATAAGTGAAATTACTTTTCCACAGTTATATCTACATTCCTTTCTGATAGGTTTTTTCACAGATTATCTTCTAAATGAATTCTTCATGTGCTTGACTTTGGAACAAATATATTTACAGTAAGTTAATGTTTACAAGGAAGGGGAAATATGTGGCTAGATGAATGAAAACCTTATCCTCCTTTCTTCAAAAAACAGAGACAAGTGGGGTTAAGTTACTTACCATAGGCTGGGGCCTAGGATTCTGAGTTCCATCATCCGTATTCAGTGATACTGTTCTGCATACCCTTTTCTTTGCTCACTTTGCTGCACTGAACACTAACCTGCTTCCCCCAGACAGGCAAACTAAGCATCACTGTGACACTTCCATTAGAAAGGAAGCCATTGATCATGAAAGTCAGCACTGGTTTACTATGAGTGAATTAAACCAGACTTCCCTTGACCTTTGACAAAGCTGCTCATGGTGACCATGTCTGTTTTGTTCATCTCTGCATGCCCAGTGCTTGACACATTTCCTGGCACATAATGAACACTCTTTAAATGTATTAAATAAATGGATGGGTGAGGTCCTTATAAACAACATGAAAAATCATGTGCTGGTGAGAATTTAGTTAGATGACTTTGTAATGAAAGCCTAAAGGTGGCTAATACCTGATATCCTTTGGCTTTGTCCTTGACCCACTTATGTGCAAATATTGTCAAATATAATGAATTGAGACCATTGAAGACTCTATCTACTTTGTGCTGGATGAAGAGAAAGCCTATGTGTTAAACAACAGGAGCAGAATCCAAAGAAATCCTAAGAAATGATATAGTAGAATGGAAAGAGCAGTCCGTTTATGATTAGATGACTAAAATTTGAATCTTGGTTTCATCATCTACTTGGCGATGTAGCCACCAGAAATTTACATAACCTTTCTTCTTAGTTCCAACAGCAAAGTTAGGATGACCATCCCTACTTCTTGGGGCTCTTGCATGGACAGAACAAGTTGGTATCATGTGGAAGCCCTCGGAGCAGTGCACTTTACACAGAGTAGGACCTGTTCAGCTTGTTTTCTCCTGTCAAAACCAGAATTTGGCTTGGTTGGAACAGTGAACCCACTCTAACAAAATGAAATTATAAAGACAATAAATGTAGAGTACTTAAGTACCAAAATTCAGCGACACAAACATAAGACAGGGGCTTTGTGACAGAAGAGGAGATTTCAGCTGACAATAAACACAATATGATTTAGCTGAAAAATTTCAAGGTCTTGTATTAATACAACAGAATATTCAAAATGATAGAAGTTACAGTCCAGCGTGTCCCACATTGGTTGAATGCTTTGGACCATTGTACCAGTTATGGGCTCCCCACTTAAGAAGGGACACTGATAATCTGTAGCCCATTGTGAGAGAAAGGGTCATTGTGGTGATGGGCTCAAAGGCATATAGTATGAGGAATAGCTTGAAGGAATGGGGATGTTTGGAGTAGAGAGGAAAAAATATAAGAAGACATTATAGCTGCCTTTAATTGTTTGAATGATTGTTATGTGGAGGCAGGTAACTAAGCTTGTTCTGTGACATGTCAGAGGGCAAGATGAGGATCAGTGAAAGTGCAGGGCTGCAGATTTCAGCTTGACCTCAGTGAACACTTGCTAAGCACCGGTTATCTGAATGTGGAATGAGCTGCCTCTGGAGGTGGTATGCTTTGTGCTCCTAATTATGCTTAAGCAGGGTACATTTGTTCCTTGGCAAGTGTGTTAGAGAGGAGTATCAAGAATTAGATGAGATGCTGGACTACATACCATTTATGATGTCTTCCTATACCCCATGACAATGGGATACCTTTGGCTTTTCCTAACTCAAAGTGAGGCTCTTTTTGCCTCAAAAAAAGCAGACTACAGTTCAGGGAAAATCTGCTGCAAAAGACCTCTTTAAAATGTTAGAAAGAAAAGATTCACTCAGAAGATTCAGGTTCACCTGACCCAAGGCATGGTACTTTTAATTGCCTTATATGGCATGTGAAAGCTGGACAATGAATAAAGAAGACCAAAAAAAAGTTGATGCATTTGTGGTATTGATGAAGAATATGGAAGTTACCATGGGCTGCCAGAAGAAGCAACATATCTATCTTAGAAGAAGTACAGCCAGAAGGCTCCTTAGAAGTGAGATGGGCCAGACTTCTCCTCCTGTACTTGAGTCATGTTATCTGAAAGGATCAGTCCCTGGAGAATGATATTGTGCTTGGTGGAGGATCAGTGAAAAAGAAGACCCTCGATGAGATGGATTGACAAAGGCTGCAACAGTGGGCTCAAGCATAGCAAGGATTGTGAGGTGGCACAGGACCAGGCCATGTTTTGTTCTATTATATACAGGTTGCTATGAGCTGAACAGCTCTGGTAGTGTAGTGCCTAAGGCACTTGACTGCTAGCCAGAAGGCTGGTGGTTCAAACCCACCAGCCATCCTCGAAAGGACAGTTGGGCAATCTACTTCCGTAGTGATACTGCCTCGAAAATCCAAGGAGGGGTGGCTATGAGTTGGGTCCAACTCGAGGGCAAATAACAACAGCAACATGAGTTGAACGAATTTGGCGGCACCTGACAACAACAGTTCAGTTTGAGATCATAAAAATTAACCCAGAAGGATTAGCTTTCTAGTACAGTTTGTTTGTTTTTGTTTTAAAAGATCCATGAATTGAATGTCATTCTTAGCCTTAATCAGATTCTCTGATTAAGAACTCTTCAAACATGTCACAAAGTAAATTGTGCTTGTGCTCATATCTGGCAGTTTCTGTAAAGAGAGCACCATGATCAAGGAATTGGTCAAAATAGAACCTAAATTTCTCAACTTCCAAAACCCCGGACTATTTCTACACAGTACTTCTTACCCTGAACTTTCTGGAGACTGTTTGAGATACCCATCTGTGGTGGCTAAATTTGTATGTCAACTTGGCTGGGCCTGGTTGAGTGGCTGGGAAGCTGGTGGTAGTTATTCCCCATGATGAGACTGACAATCATCTCCATGGTGGGATCTACCACAAGCAGCTAAGTAGCTGCCTTTGGGATGTGGTCTGCTTACTGTATATAAGGAGAAGGCTTGGGGATAGTCTCTAGCTTATGGCATGCTTAGACCCTGCATGTAGCCGTGACGCTGTTCAGCAGCCTGCCATGCTCTGCCGACCTTGGGACTTAAAATGAACTCGAATTAATGACCTGCTGTGTGTTTGATAACATTGGGACTGTGCCATTTTATTTGTTGACCTTCAGCTTGTTAGCCTCACCAGCCAGTAGCTGCCTGGGTGAAGAAAATTCTCTAGCTCCAATGGGTCAGGAGCAGGAGGCAGAGCTGATGCCCAAGGCTGAGGGGCTTTCACCCAGCCCCTAGAGCCTGGCACTTGGAACTCAGACTTAAAGCCTCCAAATTGAAAGAATAAACGCCTATTTGTTAAGGCCATCACATTTGTGGTATACTTCTGTTAGAGCAACACTAGGTAAGCAGAACACCATCCAACCTGGAGGGCTTTCTTTTTTCAGCAATTCACAACTCCATTTGTCCAGGATGGGGAAGGATAGAGGACTTGACAAGTAACACTGCCGAGAGTAAATACTAGGGGAAGGTCTGAATGAACAGTTGTGATATGTAGGGCTACTCCCATTCTGGGTTTGAGAAATGATGGTTCTTATTTTTAGCTGGGAAGACAATGGGAAGAAACCCTGCAGCCAGCTTAAGTTTTGATCATTAATCACAAGACTGGTCAGCCCTCAGCTCCCAAGCCAGCATGGAAGTGAAGTTAACGGTAAAGTCAGGTCATCCACAAAGCTTTCTTTCTCTTCCCACCTGCCCCATTCCTCTTATTTCCTGATATCATTTTGTCAGCACAATCCTTGACCTGCTAAAAAGAATGAAGCCCAGTCTGCCTTTTTGGTGGAAATCTTGATAAAGTTTTGCAAGCTCTCTTCATTTCTTGACTTTACTCTGAAAAAACACATAATTAGGCTGAGAACCTACTATGGCTAAATGGTATAACCACAGAAGGTCAAGAAATATTTACATTAACATCTACAGCTAAGAACTCATTTACATTATTAATTATCCTTACTTTGGAGAAAAGACCAACAACATGAATGAATAAATAAAAGAGTTCTATTAGTGGTACTTCTGCAAATTGTCACCAAAAGCTATTGCTTCCCCAAGCCTGATGACTGCCCTACATTCTTCCAATGTGGACACCCAGAGCTGTTGAAAAGAATTGAGACACTTGTCAACAGAATGGAAAGCTGGCCTTCATCAAAACAATTTTAGTCTGTGGGACTGATGACCTTTCATTGCTGTTTGTTTTAGTTTGGAACTAAATGAGCAAATTGTTTTAGATAACAGTTGCTTGATCTTCCTTTCCCAAGTATTTTATTAGGAAAAGCCAAGTAACACAATTGTTAGCCAGTATTATAAAAAAGCAGATATAACAGACTAGAGGAAATGGTTAACTAGCTCAGAAATCTAACTTCAGAATGGATAACAAAAAATAATAATGACAAAAAGCATTATGTGTAAGGAAGAAAATACCTATTGTTCGTTCATATTGCCACAATAATAGTCCCTATGATAAAGACTTGACGGCACATAACAACAACAACAACATGATAAAGTACAACATATCTAAGTACTATTTTCCTTTTTTTTTTTTTTTAAGGGCTGTAAACTGAGCTAGCTGATGAACTGTCTCTAGGGATAGTAGCATAGGATCACCCTTGTTTCCTGTTCAGCCTTGCTGGGGGAGAAAAAAAAATCCTAATGAAAGAAAAGAACATAATGGCTTTGCAATCCAGGTAAAAGGCTTAGGAGAGTTCAAAGATCAATTAATTTTTAAATCTTGATTACTGAATTTTTTTTTCTGGAGAACAAATAAATTTCTGACTTGGAAGACTTAGAAAGCTGCAAAACCAAGGTAAACATAAATAAGATATGATTCATTAGAAACATAAAAACTCTACTAGAGAAAGTAAAATTTAGGTGGTTTTCATTTTTCCAGAGCACATTAGTACTCCATTTGAAGTGGCATGCAATTTAAATAAATATGTGACCTTCCTTAGTGAAGTGTCTAAGGGTGGGGATGTACAGACATGTTTAAAGCATCTAAGTGAAAATATCAAATATGCTTTACATAAACCACCAGCAAATTTACAGAAATTCTCTGCATCAGGGTGGAGAACAGAGAGGTCCTTTGCATCGTTGTGAAGCAATGAGATTTCTGTAAGTCGTGATCTGCTGGCATGTAATAACTCGATCTGCTTCATGCAGACAAAATATATTAAAAGTATGGACGAGTGAAGTTTGTGCCCCAGGGAAAAGGCAAGATAATGCATTGAAATTGTTCAGAGGTAGTTAGATGCCTAATGGTCTAATATGTGAGCTATGTGAGGTCTGGGGTCTGGTTCTCATAAATTCTGGCTAGACTGATCCTGTAATTTCAAGCAGAGGATAAAAGCGTTAGCCAGAATCATCAGTGTTCAAGGTCCATGCTGCTGGATATTATTCATGTAAAGATTTTAAAAAGAAGAAACACACTTGAAAAGGAATGTTATGGAGTATAACTCATAGTTCTGTGTATTTGTGTGTTTGTATTTGATAATATGTGCACACCTACATGTATGGTATAGCTATTTAATGAAGTAAATTAACTTAGAATTTATATAAATCTTACACAAATTTGCCATGATGGGATAGGATTTTTGACATAATATAATAATAATGTGTTGCATGAAAAACCATGTAGGATCTAATTATTTCAACTTCAAACTTACACATCTTTATTTAAATTGGAGTAAAAACGTGTTTATAATAAAAATTTACCATTACAAATGGAATAATTTAAAGCAGTTTGGATGGATTCAGGTGTGATTAAAGGAAAAAGTTCCCAAGACATTTGGTAGCCTTATAAATGATATCGCAAAATATGCTATAAGTCTATCCAACCAATTACATTGACTGAACACAGAGTCCTCAGATTTGAAAGAAAATTCTCCAAGAACTGTGCTTTTGTAATTAGGTAGATACTATGAAACCCTTGATAACTTCCACTTTTATGTAATTTATTTCATTATGGAGGTAGAAGTTTTGAAGTTTTCATTTGCAGTTTCTTTTCTTTTCTTTTGTTTTTTATCAACCAGTTCACTTATGTTTGAATCTACGGTACATTTATATAGTCTTTCTTGCCAGAATCATTGACAGTATTTTTAAATGCTTTCCTTTGCTGCCTAGGATTTAGCAAGTACCACTCTCCTGAAGTTCTCAAAACTACCACTCCCACACACATTGTGAATAGAGATGTGCGTACTTTTATTTTTGTAAAACAGTGTTCAGTCTAAAATTACTTTGGCTTTGTTGTGACCTCCCAAATCATCTCCACTTTACATTTTGTGGAGGTAGCTGGTGTGAACTTCTATTTGATTCTGATGACAAGGCTACCGTTCTCAAAACTATTCATAAAAATATCTTCATTCACACACACACACACACACACACACACACACACACATACAACCTCTCTCTTTCAGGGCCATACTGTAAAGTATTCAGATGTTCTATGATCTATAAAAACTTTACAAGAAAATACCCTTTCAGCTGAAAATTTGTTGAGCCAATCTTCTGAGTTTACCTGAAGACATTGGTAGAGTCAGTTGCAATTGATTACTTGAGTTTTACTTTTGAAATTGCTGAAAATACTTAACCTCCAACTAGTCTACTTGATAGTGTAGCACATATATAATCATTGCCTTACAATATTTAAAAGTATTTTAATATTTAAAATACTTTATGCTAAGTGTCCCAATGATATTTGTTATTTGCTGATGAAGAAACTAGTCTCAAAGATTATCATGGTCTTTAAAATAGTCTTAACAGCCATCAGATTACAAAATTTCTATCTCTCCTGTTTAAAATTACTCTTTTTATGTTTAACCACAGGCTTCCATTTTACTTATTCTTCACCTTAAAGAAATATACACAGGGTTCCATCTACTAGGCTGAATATAAAGGAGAATTATGTGGAATCACATTGCTATTTATTCTTATATTTTGATGCCTCTGCAGATTTTGGCAAGCAGGCAGTACTTTTTTTTTTTTTTTTTTTTAAAGTATAAGTGTATGGATTAAGGACTGGAATTCTGGGAGTTTATTTATGCCTGATTTAAGCAATTGAAAAATATGAGAAAGTTCAAAAATTAAAGTATCTCCTGGGTTTCTCCCCTATTATCTGGGAGAAAAATTGTTGCAACAATTTAGCAAGCTCAAGTTTTGAATGATTTTATTGGTGCTTTCATCTTTCTGTAACCCTGCCTATTACTTTACCACCGAAGTGTTTTTGCTGGTTTATGGAGATAAGATAACTGTATGACAATCCTCAGCTACAGATAATTTGCAAAAATTACTGGTGGAGTCAGATTATATAACTTTTCATTATATGATCTGTCCATTAGGGAGACTCATGGTTTTAGCAGGAAGGGTAGGTACTGGAAATTTGGAATTAGTTTACATTTTCTACCCAAAGTTAGGTAATATGAATACTTTTTGATTATTTCAACTCCAAACATCTCAAGGCAAAATTCAGAATCCATGCTAGAAAACCTGAGTAGATTCCTCTCACCATCCCCCTGCCTCTCCCCCTCTTCCTAATCCTCCAAATCTTTTCCAGATTGTTTGCAAAATGAAATTATCTAATTTCACGAGTATTTGTTCTGAAAAAGCACTGAGCTCTCTGCTAGAGAGAGAATCCAAAGAACTAGTTTCAAAGCCTGATATCTTAAGACAAGCCCATTTTGCCCATGAAATACCATATTAGATTCCACAAGAACTTTAAGAGACCCATTTGGCCCAAACATTCCAAATGTTATTTGTGTATCAGCACATCAATAATACTATTAATAGTGAAATGATAAATGTCAAACAAGTTGAGTTCTCAAAATACTTTGAGCCAAATTTCTGAGAAACACTTAGAATATTGTGATTAAAAAAAAAAAATAGTTTGAGGTCTTTTGGAAGATATCTGATGCTTGTCATTCTTTTATTTCACTATTTCAGAAATTTATCTCTAAATCAAACTGTACCAAGAATATATTGAGGACATTTTCTTATCCATTGAGGCACTCTTTCAAAATGTACATCTGCTTGCTTAATTATATTTCTGAATTTGTAACCCTTACCACTATTAAATTTAGTTTTTAAAAAGACTTAGACTAGGAACCAGTGCTGAATTATTAATTTGAACATTATGAACTTTTCAAGTTCTAAGTATAGGGGAAGAAATACTGAGCTAATTTGACTAATTAATCTAGATGATTACAGTATATTTATACAAGCAAAGTTAATCTAGCAGACCAAAAACTTTAAGGAGCCTCTAGCAAAACTATAAATGAAGCAAACTAGTAATTCAGTGACTAAACAAGTTATTAGATTGAAAATTGACACTTTAATATGTACCCTAAATCATCTTATAAAAAGTGTAGCTAGATAGCATTAAGATTTTGTGCTTTGTACTTGCATGGTATTTCTAATACCCACAAAGTGTCCTAGACTACAGCACAATTAAAATTTTTGCCTCTTATTACTGCACTGCAAAAGCATGCCCAGGCTAAAACACTTTAATTTATATTTACTTCCTTCAGGCTTTCTTGCTCCAATATACCATCAGCCTTATTTAGTTTGAGTGCGCTATGAAGATGTGAGAGAAATAAGCCTATTTGTTTGTTTAAATGTCCCACCTACTCTGATGTGAATGCTGGCAGAGTCAGTGAAATTGGAATCTCCTTTTGCTTTGTGACAAAAACACATTTAATAGGTCTAATTTTAGGACTAATAACGAATTCTGTCCCATGATAAAAGAGTAAGATGTGGAATGTGCCCAAACAAAACTTCTAAAGGTATATGTTAAATCAAAGGGTGTTCCTTTGAGTTTATATAAAAGAAAAGTCTCATTGATTTTTATGGAAGAATTAAGAAAAAATATCACTCTATATGGATTGCTTGATGTAAGGGAATACTATAGCATCTTACTTTAGTCTGATACTTAGTAGACAAGTCCCTTGAGTGGGAAGAATGGTTAATTCTGCTCTTTCAAAGTGCCTAATGTGGTATTGACACACTCAAACGTTAAATAATATATTTTAACATGAAGGGAAAGCTCAATGCTTTCGTGAGGTAAGGCTGAAAAAATAGTTATACGTGCCCTTGATTCATGGAAATTAAAGAGGCCAAGAACTCTTACTCATTTATTCATCCCAGAAAAAAATCCAGTTTGGAAATCCTTATAGTCTTGTGTGTAACACATGTTGGGGTTACATTTCCTAGACTTTTAGGGCTTCAAATCCTTTTTTGAGACAAATTTTTTCTAATAGCTTTCAATATCAGGATTTTTTTTTCCCTATTCTGAAATGCATACCTTGCTCTCTGACATGCACACTTTAAAGTATTGTACTAAAAACATTTTTGCTTCTTTTAAAAACCTACAATATACTAAGAGTATTGAATTGTACACTCTAAATGAGTGCATTATATGGTATGTGAATTATATCTCAAAGCTGTAAAAAAAAAAAAAAAATCTACACCAATAAACTTGTCAGTTAGCTAAGCCGAACTTGCTTAGTACCTCTTTTCCATCTTTCTTTTTTGATGAGTTCCTTTCCCAAGAAAAATTTAAACTAAAATAAAGATTTCAAATGAAAGATGCCTAGATATGCCAAAAAGATATTTAAAAAATGATTTATGTGAACAGGAAGCTAAATTTACAGCTCCAGCATTAAATAGAAACCATTTTATTAGTAACAAATTCACAATTTTCTACACTGTTTCTATAGCTGATTTAATATTATTGACAAACTTTAATTTTTTCCCTACAGATTTCACAAAACAGAAATTTATTTAGTCATGCATCATTTATTCATTTAATTATTAGATGTACATTTTTAAATCAAACTATGTTCCTTTGGGGTTATGTTTTATTATTATTATTATTATTATTATTTAAAAAAAAAGCACTCTGTTAAAAGATGAGGCTTGCCTGGCTATCACTGCTGAACACTCTGAAAGGGATCACAATGAGAGGTCCCAGATAGAGTGGGAGAGAAATGTGGATCAAAACTCAAAATCATAAAAGTGACCAGGCTTACTGGTCTGATAGAGACTGGTGGAACTTCTGAGACTGTAGCCCTTGAACACTTCAAGCATGGAACTGAACTCACCACCCCCAAGGCTCAATTCTCAGCCAAATAATGGATAAAGTGAACAGTAACATCAGAGAGCTACACACCCATTAGAACAATCAACTGTACAATCCAAAAGGGCAGCATTTGCCCAAGGATAAAGTTCAGAAGGCAGAAAAGGATAGGAAAGAGGGACAAGGGAAATGGTGAGCACAGGAAGGAAGAGGCAAGAGTGCTGTTACATTACAGGGATTGCAATCAATGTCAGAAAACTAAATGTGTATAAATTGTTGAATGGAAAACCAATTTGCTCTGTAAACTTTCACCTAAATCACAATTTGGGAAAGAAAAAAAAGTGATGAAGCTCTGTTGCTCCTAGCTTCAAGTAGCATGGAGCCTAGTAGAAGATACCAAGTAGTCAGGTATGTTATTGCACTGTACACTATACATTATGGGGTAATTATCATATAATGTTCAATAAATATCTGGTAACCAGCAGTTAAGCCATTATATGAAATGTGGCACATGAAATACATGGTATAGTGATTGGCATAGTCCTAAAAATATGAGTTAGCCAGTAGCAAGAGAGCACAGTAACACCAGTAGAGTTGTAATGGTAGTTAAATATATATGATTTAGCAAATCTCAGAGCTGAGTTTAATGGCATAGGTGACTTGACTTGCCACTATGGCTGATTATGAATGGCTAGAAGGCTGCGTGAGCATTCTGGGGGAATTGAAACTGAAAAGAAAAGTCCTACCCACGAATAATATTCCCTTCTCAACTTGAATGTAAGCCAAGTCTTACTCTACTATATTTTCAAAGATGAATGCTATACTAAACACATAGATGATAGAATTTGTTCACCTGCATAATTAAAGAAACACATAGAGGTGGACCTGGCAGAAATCACATTTGACTGAAAATTCATTGGGAGAACATGAGCTCTGTTTTGCTTCTGTCCCCAGTTGATCTCTAACAGATCGCTTAACCTGTATAGTACTCATTTTCATCATATGTTAAGCTATTGACTTGTTTAACTCTCAAACAGGACAATTCTTTGTGTTTAGCATGTTTTCAGATGGTTAATGAGTGGATAAATAAAGCAAATACTAGGCACTTAAGAAGGAATATGATTTTAATGTATTAATATTTTGAAGTTTTGACAGTGAAAGTGTATTAAAGATGTCTTTATAGGAACAGCTGTCTTTACACTAACTGGTAGGTCTAAAGGGATACAAAAAAGGTTCTGTGTTTTTCTGATGGGCTTTTTTTTTTTTTGCTTTCTGAAAACAGATTTTCCACTATATTACTTTTATGTCTTTTCCTATAAAGGAAAAAAAAAAAAAAAAACTCACTGCCATTGATTGGTTCTGATACATGGTGATCCCTCCTTGAGTTTTCAAGGCGGTATCTCTACGGAAATAGATTGCCCAGTCTTCCTTCCAAGGAGTGGCTGGTGGGTTTAAACTGCCAGACTTCTGGTTGAGATTATTCAATAAGCAAATTAATTTAATTTATGATTGTATTATAGAAGATAATTAATTAACCTTATTAAGACATGTGTTAGGAGCTCTGGTAGCATAGTGCCTAAGGCACTTGACTGCTAACCAGAAGGGTGGTGGTTCAAACCC
>NW_006921655.1:6276138-6290067 GCF_000298275.1 Orycteropus afer afer
AGCATAGTGCCTAAGGCACTTGACTGCTAACCAGAAGGGTGGTGGTTCAAACCCACCAGCCACTCCTCGGAAGGAAGGTTGGGCAATCCTACTTCCGTAGTGATACTGCCTCGGAAGCCCAAGAGGGGTTGCTATGAGTTGGGAGCGACTCGACGGCAAATAACAACAAGAAGACATGTGTTAGAAATATTTAGATGGATAGAAATTGTTGTTACAGGAAACTGCCAAATTTTCAACATCTCATTGAAGAAACAGATAAGAGTTGTCTTCATATGGGAGAATAGTTACTGTTACTGTGGCTACTGTTTTAAGATATTTCTATAGATAATGGTTATATATATATATTTATACTTTAATAAATCTCCTCCCTCTTTCCACAAATTCATTATGTAATGACTTGTGCAGCATGCTGTGGGAGTAAAGTCAGAGCAGTTTTCTATAAAGGGCACTTGTTAGAAATGGCAGTGTTTTTTTTCTGTTTCTAAAATGTTTCCCAAGCTAAATGACAGGGTGTCAGCTAACAACCATTGTCACTGAACTAGTGTTTGTAATACAATTGGGAAATTAATAAACAAAGAAAACTTACATTGCTTCAAGGCTCCCCAAAGTATAAAACTCCTTCTTTGCCAAAAACATGAATCTGAGGTGACCCATTTGGATGATAAGTAGCTGACATCCTTAAAAATCTAAAGTGATATTCCAATGAAATGAGTGAGTATTTTTAAAGCAAAATATCATATCCAGGAAAACAAAATTAAAACAAACGAGCCAAAAATTTAGAATTTTGAAGAACTGAGTATTGCATCTTCTTTGATCTAATTCCAGTAGTGAGTTTGGTGACTGAATCAAGAATTTAAAGAAACTGGACTTAACTGAGATTCATATTTCAGATCAGAGATGAGCCCTATGAACAGAGAGGGAGATGAGTGACTCTCAGCTCCTCAGCTGTCATGCCTTTTCTTTGCCACCGAAGTTTTAGCTATGTGAATAAATGGCTCTTACAGAGTTGGTAATCATTTAGCTACTTTGTTTTACCATAACTCATTCCAGTCCCTGAGAGATGCTGCTAGCCTTAGGAATAAAAACTTGACTGCAACATCCCTTCAGAAAATTCACGACCAATGTCACCCCTCTGCCAAGAAGGTCCTGGCCTATGTAAAATTTCTGGGGTTAAAAATGTCTATCTTTGATTCTATAACCCTCTTCTCACTTTCTTGTATGTACTTTCTCCTCCAAACACCCCACTGAATGCTCAATGATCCAAAATCTAGAAGAGTTTCTTTACTCACTTAACTTTTGGGAGTATACTTTTTGACATCACCAATTGTAATTACAGGCATGCCCCTGTATCTCCTCACTTAGCTTCCTGAAATGTGCGCATCCTCAAAATTTTGAGAAAGCACCCTGTATGTTAGTCAGGGTCCTGTCAAGAGAGTAGAAATCACACTGGTTATTTTAACAGAATTAACATAAGTGTTTGTAACCTGAAAAACAAAGCAAAACACAACAAAAACACTGAAGTAACACTTTAGAAAGCTACTGCCATCTCTGGAATATCCTTGGGTGGTGTAAATGGTTAACATGCTTGCCTGGTAACCAAAATCAAAAGGTTTGAGGTTTGAGTCCACCAGAGGTATGTTGGAAAAAATGCCTGGGAATCTTCTTCCAAAAAATTAGCCATTGAAAAACCCTGCGGAGAACAGTTGCCAGGAGACACACATAGAGTTGCCATGATTCAGGATCAACTCAAGGACAACTAGACTGGAGCATCTCTAATGCTAGGGGGTAGAAATGAGAAGCTGGAATTATCGGAGAAGGAGCCTTGGGGATTGACCCTCAGTCCTTTGAGAAGGGGTACTGCCAGGCTTGTACTTCATGAGCTGTGCTTCACAATGCTGAGGAGATGGCACTGCCAAAGTAGTCCTGATACCTCTGAGTGGTTGTGATGAAGTTGATTTTGGGAGTGCTGGGAAGCTGGGAGCTGGAACCAGCTGGTGCCACCTGAGTGGAGTGTCATTGTAGAGACAATGTAGATGGAACATCTACATAGAAAAAAACAAGGTCATTTTCTTCCTCCTGCCTTCTAATTTCTATCCAGTGCTCCTGAATGGCAGTGCATAACAGGGAGCACTTGGGTAAAGGACTAATCAGTTTTTAATGTCCCAGTCCCAGTATCTCAAAGCAGAGCCCAGGAGAGAGGATTTGGAGCTTATCCTCTCTTACCACGGAAGCTACAGCTGCATGTAGAAGGCAGGGTTATATTTAACTAGTGAGAAGTGTGAAAGGAAACATTACACACAAAGAAAAGAAAGAAAAAGAATTGTTAATGAGCAGCAACACTTGACCATCTCAAAAATAAAATGATGTATAAATCTGGGAAAACAGACCATGTCAAAATGGATCTAAATAGCATCTCCCAGTATCATTTTCTCAACCTCTCTATTAATACCTATAAAAATACAACAAATGATAAAAATTATAATAGCATCAGAAACTAAGACTGATAGAATCTGGAAAGAATACATTCTATTTATAAGGCATATAGAGCTTTCACTAATAGCATATCCCCTCTTTAATGCATAAAAGAATTAGAATAGGGAGAGGTAAGAATATGCTTCACAGCTCTGCACCATCTGCCTGCTGACCCAGTGAACTAGGAATTGTATCAATCAGAAATCTGAGTGGAAATCCCCGGCTAGCCCTTAGGAGCTGCTCTGTGAGAGTATCATTTCCTCTACACTTCAACTGCCATGTTTCTGCAACAAACAGATATTGAGATTTTCAAGCAGCAAATGAGCAGAAAGTAGGGAGGTGTTAACAGTGGTGCAGAGCATTCTTATAAATGTGGCCCATGTGAGGGACCCACCATGGGAAAGGAAACATCAAGGGAAAAATATAGTGGCTGTGCAGGTTGAGAATTTCAATTTTGCAAGCACAGTTTCCTCTCGGGAGTTTCTGAGTGGTGCACCAGGTTACCTCACTAAGCTGCTACCTGAAAGGTTGGAAGTTGGAATCCACCAAAAGGCATTTCAGAAGAAAGGCCTGGTGATCTAGTTCTGAAAAGCCAGTCATTGAAAACCCTGTGGAGCACAGTGCTAACACATGGGGTTGCTGGGAGTCAAGTCTGGAATTGCCATTCAGAATAAAGGGAATGATCTATCTGAAAATGCTGTAATCTAGATCCAGAAGAAATAATCATGATACCATATAAAAAGAAAACAAGATGTCTATGAAAAGTCAAAACTTCAGACTGAATACTAAATTGATGAGACGTGGAACAGGAGAAAATGAAAGAAAAATCTAAAAGAAGCTAAAGGCACAAGAGCAAGATAAAAATGCACATGAAGGAGAATAGAGAGTCAGGGAAATAGCTACAGAGAAAGAAGAGGTTATCTTGTTGTTGTTGTTGTGTGCCACTGAATAAGCCCTGCCTCATAGCAATCCCTCCTTGGGTTTCCGAGGCAGTATCACTACAGAAGTAGATTGCCCAACCTTCCTTCTGAGGAAGAGGTTATAGGGAATATAAATTAAAATTTTTGTTAATAATTTTGAAAATCTTGATGAAATGAATCATATATGTATATTTTGTAGCCAGTAGAATGGGTATAATAAAAATGAGAGACTATAACAAGTGTTGGTGAGGATATGGAAAAATTGAACCCTTGTTTATTGCTAGTGGGAATGTAAAATGGTGTGATCACTTTGGAAAACTGTATGACAGTTTCTCAAAAAGATAATTACCATAGGACCTAGTAATTCCACTCCTAATTATGTACTCAAAAGAATTGAACATATATGCACAACAAAACTTGCACATGAATGCTTTAGTAGTATTCATAATAGCCAAAAAGTGGAAACAACAATGATAAATGGATAAATAAAATGTGGTATGTCCTTACTATGGAGTACTATTCAGCCATAAAAAAAAAGAAGAGATGCTGATGCTACAATATGGATGAGCCTTGAAAACATTATGATAAGTTCCAGAAGCCAGAAAAAGAAGCCATATATTTTATGATTATATTTATAAGAAATGTACAGAATAAACAAATTCTTAATGATCAAAACACAGGTTACAAGCGTTTGGAGGAGGGAATGGAGAGAAACTGCTAATGGGTTCAGGGTTTGTTTTGGGGATGATAAAACTTCCAGAATTAGATAGTGGTGATGGTTGCGTCTTTGTAAACATGTTAAAGACCAGTGCACTGTGTACTTTAAATGGATGAATTTTATAGTATATGGGTTATATCAATTAGAAAATGAAAAAAAGAAAAATGTGTGTGTGTATATAAAACAAAAATTGATTCAAGAAGTAGCAAACCTTAATGTATCAATAATTGAAAGGAGCTCTTATGGTGCAGTGGGCAAGGCATTTGGCTACTAACCAGAAAGTCAGTGGTTCAAAGCTACCAGCTGCTCCGCGGGGGGAAGATGGAGCGATCTCTTTCTATCAAGATTTACACTCTTGGAAACCCTATGGGGGTCACTGAGTAGGAATTGACTCGATGGAAGTGGGTTGGGTTGTGTTTTGGTGGGGGGAAAAAGTGAAAAAATTGCCTGAAAACCAAGCTCACCCCTCCCAAAATGTGCTAGGCCTAAGATGCTTTATGGAGTCTACCTGATTGTCCTGTAATAGATCATTTCATTCATATCTGAAGAATCCAAAACACAAAAAATAATGAAAATTTTCCTTATTTTATAAAGCTTGGTATCAAACTAACCAGAAGATAAGACATGAAAGAAAAAATGCTATGATCTCTTGTGAATAAAGATTCCAATATCCTCAGTAGAATATCTATAGACCACATTTTAAAATGTGTTTTCACAATGAAACACAATCAAGTAGATTTCTTTCAGGAATGTGAAGATCTTTCAACATCAGAAAATGTGTTAATATCACTTACCATGTTAATGGAGAAAGAGAAAACACCTATGATCATTATGTTAAATGGTGAGAAGTTAGTAAAAGTCAACATCCATTTCAGATTCTTTAATTCTTAATAAATAAGGAATAAAAGAATATTATTAACATGAGAGATAATATCAGAAAATAATAGCTAGTGTCATATTAGATAAGCCCTAGAAATAGTCTCATTAAAAATAAGCAGCAACATTTTCTCTGTTTTTCTCAAAATTGCTCTGGAAAGGCTAATTAATGCACATGTGAAGAAAACATTGGAGATATAAATGCCAAATGGAGAAAACAAATTAATTTGCAAAATATATAATTTTGTACCTGAATAAAAGCATCAAATGAAATAAAAAAGAATCATGTGAGAAACTATTGAAAGTAAGTGAGTTCCTTAAGTTGCAAAATCAATATACAAATATCAGTAGTTTTTTATTTATTAGCAATAGGAGAATGTAACTAAGAGAATCTGAACAAAAATGTATACTATCAAGAATAATATAATATTATTTAAAAGGTAAAATTTTATTCTAGTTGAAGAAAATGACAAACTTAATTGAGAGACTTAAAACTTGAATAAATTGAAGGATATATTATAAAAATATCAGTTTTTCCCAATATATAAACCAAAATCTTAAAGGAAGTTTTCCAGGAGAAGGCTGACAAAAATTATTCTAAGAATGCATTAATATAAAATAGGATTATTTTTAAGAGCAGTAAATATAGGGATATTTCTCTACTTTCATTAACATACATTATAAAGCTAAATTTCAAATAACATCCATATTGTGTGCATTTTTTTTGTATCAAATCCTTCAAAACAATATATATTTACAAATGGAAAAGTGTAATGGACTATATATAATAAAGATATGTGCAAAATGTAATTTTATCAGTAATTTAAATTATATAAAAATTACTATTTTGCTTGAATGTATACAGTTGAATTAAAAATGCATCAGATGTAATCTACTCTAAATAAGTAATCACTGAAAAGTACAAGTAATCAGTAATCATTAATAAAAGAATTTTTATCCTTAATAATACTCAAAGAAATAAAAATTAAAGTGCTCATTTTCATTTATCAAATTGGCATAGATCAAAGAGAATGAGTAATGTTCCAGGTGGGAAATGGTATACATAGCTTCGGTTACAATATTGCTTATTTTAGTCATAATATTGGAAGCAACTGTCTAGTAATCGAAAACTAATTAGATAAATTGGGATGCATCAGTATTATGGAATATTATACAGCTATTAAAAGGGAAGAGATAGATATTTGTGCCCAATCCAGAGAAGGGTAATCCAACAGAGTATGGAAATTATCAAACAATATCATTAGTATCTACATGCAAGTAAAATCCTGTTGAAGATAATTAAAAAATAGTACCTGTGGTATATTGATAGGGAACTTCCAGAAACGCAAGCTGGATTCAGAAGAGGATGTGGAACAAGTGATATCATTGCTGATGCCAGCTGGATCTTAGCTGAAAGCAAAGAATATCAGAACAATGTCTGCCTGTATTTTATTGACGGTGCAAAGGCATTCCACTGTGTGGATCAAAACAAATTATGGATAGCATTGAGAAGAATGGGAATTCCAGAACACTTAATTGTTTTCAAGAGGTCCCCTTAATAGACCAAGAGGCTTTCATTTGAACAGAACAAGGGGATACTGTATGGTTTAAAATCAAGAAGAGTATGCATCAAGAATGTATCCTTTCACCATACTTATTCAATCTGTTTGCTGAACATTTGGCTTGAATGTATACAGTTGAATTAAATTAAATTAAATCTGAGAAGCTGGGCTATATTAAGAAGAATGTGACATCGACAACCTGTGATATGCAGATGACACAACCTTGCACAAGTGAAGATGACTCGATGCACTTACTGATGAAGATCAAAGACTACAGTCTTCCATATGGATTGCACCTCAACATAAAGAAAACAAAAATCCTCACAACTGGACCAATAATCAACATCATGATAAACAGAGAAAAGAGTGAAGTGGTTGAGGATTTCATTTTACTTGGATCCACAGTCAACACCCATGGAAGCAGAAGTCAGGAAATCAGACGTTATGTTGCATTGGGCAAAAGTGCTGCAAAAGACCTCTTTAAAATGTTAAGAAGCAAAGATGTCACTTTGAGGACTGAGGTGCACTCAGAAAATACCAAGCCATAGTATTTTCAGTAGCCTCATATGCATGTGAGAGCTGGGCAATGAATAAGGAAGATCAAAGAAGAACTGATGATTTTGAATTGTGGTCTTGGGGAAGAATACTGAAAATACCATGGACTACCAGAAGAATGAACAAATCTGTCCTGGAAGAAGTGCAGCCTAAATGCTCCTTGGAAGCAAGAATGGCCAGGTTTCATCTCATGACAACTTTGGTCATGTTGTCAGAAGGAATCATTCCCTAGAGAAGGATATCATGGTTAGTAATGTAGAGGGTCAGCAAAGAAAGGGAAGACCTTCAACGAGATGGATTGACACAGTGGCTGCAACGATGGGCTCAAGCATAGCAAGGATTGTGAGGATGGCGCAGGACCCAGCAGTGTTTTGTTCTGTTGTGCGTAGGGTTGCTCTGAGTTGGAGCCAACTCAAAGGCAACTAACAACAACAACATTGAAAAGGATAATGGAAATGGATATTTCTTGGTATGCGAAAATGTGCATACCATTTTACAAAAGCATGTTGGAAGATTGTATATGCAAAAAAAAAAACAAAAAACAAACTCACTGCCATTGAGTTGGATCCAACTCATAGCAGCACCTCCTTGGGTTTCCGAGGCAGTATCACTACAAAAGTAGATTGCCCAGTCTTCCTTCCAAGTAGTGGCTGGTGGGTTTGAACCGACAGCCTTCTGGTTAGCAGTCAGATGCCTTAAGCACTATACCACCAGAGCTCCATAAATACATAAGAAAAAGTTTTAGAATATTATCCCACAAAATATTAGCTGTGCCTTTTCTGGAAGAGAAATTATTTTGGACTTAATATGTTTTCTTTTTTGCATTTTTGACATTTTCTGTATTTTCTACAATGAATATGCATTATTTGAGTAAGAAATAGTATGTTTTTTAATAAAACATTTTAAATAAAATGATGGATGCAGTAGGCAAGAAAGTAATACAAAGCACCCTTCATTACCTGAAATATGAATTACCACGTGGTGTAGTGATAAGGGCACAGTTCCCCGAGCCAGACTAGCCTGGATTCATGTAATCTAGATTCTGCTGTTTACTGACGGTGCCACTTCGGGCAAGTCATTTGACATCTTGATATCAAATGCAGAGTTGCTTTGAGGATTAGCAAATATGTATGCAATGCACTCACACAGTCTCTGGCACACATTAAGCACTTAACAAAAAGTTAATCATTACTATTGTTGTTGTTTACATTGTAAATGCCAAGGAAATTGGCCTGAAGACCATAAACAGATCTGTATTGCTGAAAAGAAACACCGATTAGTTATGAGAATGGTTAAGATGTTTTTTGTGTGTAATGCATCATCTGACAAAATAGTAAAATATATTTTAGGCAATGATTTTACCAAACCAGAGGTGTTTTCAAAATTCGTCCCATGTAAAATTATGTGCTTCTTGTTGTTGTTGTTATTTGCCATTGAGTTGGATTCAACTCATGGCGACCCCTCCTTGGGTTTCTGAGGCAGTGTCACTACGGAAGTAGATTGTCCAACCTTCCTTAGTATGTGCCTTTCTAGAGGACTGGAGAGGTAACTTTTTATTTTTTATTTTATTTATTCTTTTAAATGATTTAAATCTTTAATAAATATATGTGTGTGTACACATATGTGTCTGTATTGTACACACACACAAAATGCACGAGCTTCTGCTGGTCTCCTGGCCCTACTGTCTCTGCTGCCATTTTTCTGCGCTGCTTCTCACCGTCTCTCGCTGCCTCTGGTATTACTGCTCTTTCTATCTTTTGGGTCTAGGAGGTTTCCAGTGCAGGGTCCCTGGGTCCAAAGGATGTGCTCTACTCCTGTATCTTCTTGGGGGTAATGGTTCCCCTGTCTGCTCTGGAACGGCCCATTTTAAGCCTACCTAGTGTGATGGCAAAATTGACCAGTCCCCTCATTAGGATTCCATATATGGAGAGATAACTTTTAAATTTGGGTCACTTCAGTCCCTGCGCAAAACATAATAGTTGTTCAACAGCTTTCATGAATGGAGTGGAATTGGAGGCTGTTGCTTGCCTTAGACTATTCTCTGGGTACACTTCTGATTGTGAAAGCATTTCAGTGAGTTGCCTATGTTCAGTAAAGCCCTGATGACTAGAAACCACTCAAGAAGAGAAAGACCAACAAGAGTCCCTTAAATTTTATCTTAAGAAATTAGAAATAGGCTATTCCACAAATGAGAGATACCCAGCTTATGTATCAGCTTTTACAGCAACACATTTGTCCTTCTAAAGACATTAATGTTATGTGTTGATAATTTTTGATATTGTATTATATATTATATTATTGATATTATATTGGATTGACACATTAGCTGCAACAATAGGGTTAAACATAAGTGCAGTCTTATATGTAAGGTTGCCAGGAGTCAAAGCTGACTTGAGGGTAACTAATAACAACAAATATTATGAGCTGTGTGTTATACACTGTGCTACTAAGTGCTTTTACCTTCTTTAATACAACTCTGTGAGGTACGTATTGTTATTATTTCCTGTGGGTGAGGATCCTAAGACTTACTCAAGGTCACATGAGTAATAAATTCAATTTGGGGCTTGATTGTATTCTGTCTGATGTCAAAATCTGTGTATGCCTGGAACCTTTGGCCATCCTACCTCCCCACTGCTTGCAATCAACAAGGTATTTTTCAACTTCCTGTTTTAATGACTCTCATTTGTTATTGTTTGTTTTACGGATTTGATCTAAATTGTTTTCTTTGATATTGATGTCACAAAAGTGGCTTTATCCTGAAGAGTCTTGTTTTAAATAACTATAAAAAATGTTCCTGTAAAGTCTGTTTTTTCTCATGAAATTGTTGCCTCCAAAACATTACGATTTGTTATTTGTATACTTGCCATACCTCCCTAATTTCAGTTTTTAGTTTTTGAAGTCAGGGATTGTGTTTTACCACTCATTATATCTCACTGAAACATATACCCTGCCTGTAGTCATTAGGTGCTGTGGAGCTGATTCTGACTTACAGTGACCCCATATGACAGAGAAGAACTGCCCCATAGGGTTGTCTAGGCTGTAATCTTTATGCGAGGAGATCATCAAGTCTCTCTCCCTTGGAGCCACTGTGTGGGTTCAAACCATCAACTTTTCAATTAGCAGCCAAGCACTTAACTATTGTGCTACCAGGGCTCCTTCTTAAGCCCATAGTAAGTCATCAGTAAATGTGAATTTATTGCATATCCCCACTGATCCTACTTAAAAAATAAGCAAATAAAAATGATACTTTTCTCTCAATCTGTTAATTACTGACAGCAAAGTTATGAGTACTTCAGTCTCATATCTTTAGATTCACTGATCTTTGTCTAGTTTCTAGACAGAAGCATAGTGCCCTCAGTCTCCATCAGTTGAGGTTTTTTTACAGTTATTTAGGTACTGACGTATTCAAGCACATATTTATATACAAATGTTTTCAAATCTACACATACACACACACACACGTATATGTATATAAAGCCCCAGAAGAAGCCATTTCCACCCACTTGCCTTCGTATTTGCTTTTTTAATGTTGCATCACCTTGGACTTTCTCTGGGAGGGGCTGTGCATATGAGCATCATTTACTGTATACCAGACAGAACAAGTTTAACAAATAGTTGCAATTAAAGAACTCAGTTTGATTTCCAGCTCTGCCACTCACTAGCTATGTAACCTTGAGTACAAAATCTACCCTCTCAGAAGCTAGTGCTATAAGATGGGGCTGGTAACATTTATCTCATGGTGTTGTAAAGAAGGGGAAAATGAAGGCATGTGTATTTGGAAAGCCTCCAACACACGGTACATGTTCAGTAAATTCACATAACTCTGACAAAAAACTCATTTTTTGTGAACCCATTGCCTTGCCTGAAGAAATTTCATGATTCTTCTTTGAATAAATTTAAAGAACACTGAAACATAGATACATGATATAAAAAACAAGAAAGGAGGAAACAAATCACAGGCCTTTTGGGGAGTATCTGCACTTGAGTGATGCTAGGAAAAAAAAAATCATTTTACAGAACTCAAACAGCACTCTTCAAGCAGCTAAACCTGCACTGATTGGAGGAGCATTTTTGTTTGCATAAATAAAACACTAAAAATGTTATTGAGCTATTCCATGGAGGAGATACATACCTGGTAATGTAAGAGTGTGTTTTCATGCAGTTTTTATTCAAGGCGAAACATAAACCAGTGAAAGAAAAACAGAAAGTGATAAGTAATGTGACTATATTTTCCATGAACATATGGTAGATGTTTAAAATGAGGTATGTCAGCTATTAATTCCCCAGGTGCTTGCCTTAGCCTTGATAATAAGGTTGCTCGACAGAGGGAATTCCCATCTCTCGGCATTTTGATCTTTGGGAAAATTTGAGACTGACTTTCTCTCATGGGCATGAGGTGTCGGGAATATTCAGAAAGCATTTTGCCATGATTGGCATGCAGAAGGTGCCAAGAGCAATTCTGATGGGTGTGTCTATCCTACATGTGTTTATTTTCTCACCCCAAGAACCTTGAAAAACAAGAGGCCAGGAAAAGACTTTTCCGTTCTTGACCAAATGTAGCATGGAGATTTACTTGTTGCCCATGCCGTGACTCTCTGATCCTGGAGTTTAGCTTATGGTCTACATTAACCCATGGAAGTCAAGGGCACAAACTTAAAAATCCTCATAACTATAAAGTAGAGTGGGAGTTAGCCCTAGAAGACAAGAGTTTATTTCAACGTGATTGAATGACTTCTGTTTAGGAAATTGTCTTTTTTGTTTCTGTTTTTTATATTTAAATGTTCACCTGTGATATTGCAGCTCTGAAATAATTTAGGAATTTGGGAGAATATAGCAATCATTGATATAACAGTATACATGTAGTGACTGTTGATTGTGCAGAGTATAAATAATTTGATTTGGGGAGTATGAATAGGAATATTACAAATGAAAGAGCTAGTCCTATAGAGGTCAATTTCTGTGGCATGATAAAGAGGGAGGAACAAAACAAAATATGTAGGCATTTGAAATGTGAACATAGAATTCTGAAATCTATTTTTTTCTTTTTATTTCAATGTGATGTTTTAAAACATAGCACTTCAGATTCAAGATGAGCTTTGATGTAGAATTTTTTAAAGTAATGAAAAGCATGCATTTCAGAGTACAACATAATCAGAGACAACTTCACTTTTATCAGGCATTTCGACTTGGTGACATTCTGAAACATTCTAGGAAATGTAAATGTGACAGATTTTTATTAAAATGGTTTCTAAGGCAAAAGTAGAAACTATTCTCAGAGCATGATATCTCTAAAACAATGAAGGAAAGTTAACAGGAAAATAGGGCCAAATTGGATGTTTACAAATATGTAATTATAAATTGTAGCAGGTATTCATGGACAGATTTAAGTTGCAAAAACTCAATTTTAGAAATCAGTGGATTTATATATCTCAGAAATACTTCAAGTGAAATATTAGTGTTTTAAAGATATTAGAAAATGTATTAGTTTTTAGGTATCTGTTAAGCTCAAAGTACAGTTACAGTTTCTACTTTTCTTGTTTTAACTTCTTATTTAATTATCATCACTCCAATTATCTTCTTCATTTTTTAAATACCTGCTGTGTACATTTGTGCAAATACCAAACCTGATTCATTTCATCATAGGTTATATTTCATATGGCAATTGGATAATTTAAAATAAGATCCTGCGTAGAATGGGAGAACAATGTGGAACATAAATCAAAATCATAAAAAAGACTGGGTTTATGGCTCTGATAGAATCTGGTGAGACCTCCACGACTATGACCCCTAGTTACCATTCAGGTTTGGAATTGAACTCACTCCTGTGACTTCCAGATAAACAATAGACAGGCATATAGAGTGAACATGTATATCAGGTAGATATAATCCTAAGAAAGATCAATCATAGGAGAACAGAAGGTAGTACTTGCACAAGGAGATAGGGGGCAGGGATGTATAGGAAAGAGGGATGCAGGGAAGAGGTAACTACGGGAGGAAATGGGAAGAGAGCTGTTACATTGTGGAGAATTGCAGTTAATATCATGGAACAAAATGTGTATGAACTGCTGTATGGAAAATGAATTTGCTTTGTAAACTTTCACCCAAATCACAATAAAATAATAATAATAATAATAATAAAATAGATGCATGCTTTGGCTTTATTCACTCATGGACTTTTCCCAACAAATATTTTCCAAAGACCTTCAAAATTGGAGGCTCTTTAATCTGTAGTTTTTTGCACACTCTCCCCTCCTAATTTAAAAATGTCTATTTAATATCTAAAGAGGTAGCAGAAACTGAATGTAAATCACTGTGCTTAACAAAAGAACACCTTTTAACTGTTTATTTAGTCAAACATTTTGAAACAGATCTCACAACTGGGGCAAGAACTGCCATGCCAGTGTTGCACCAGATAGTAGAAGCCCTCAAAAAAGTCTTACTACTTCTTGACCACCAAGCAAATTTCTGTGTCTACATCGTTCAGCTGAGAGGGAGCATTATATTTTCCATTGGTAAATGCTCTACAGAATTGAACCAAAGATTTCAAAGAGCAGCTTGAGAAGACTAAGCCAATTACTATAATGAAATGTGCAAAGACCTGGAGTTAGAAAAACAAAAGGGAAGAACATGCTCTGCATTTCTCAAGCTGAAAGAATTGAGGAAATAATTTAAGCCTTGAGTTGCAATATAGAAAGATTCTAAGGGCAAAACATTGAATGATGCAGGGAACATCAAAAGAAGATGGAAGGAATACACAGAGTCACTGTACCAAAAAGAACTGGTCGATCTTCACCCATTTCAGGAGGTGGCATATGATCTAGAACCA
>NW_006921655.1:6294933-6366005 GCF_000298275.1 Orycteropus afer afer
AAAAAAAAAAAAAAAGAGCACTATGGATTGTCTACAGTTGAATCTTCAGGGAAAAGAGTTTTTTAAACACTTGAGTCTTTTTTTTTTACCTTTTATTGTGATTGGGTGAAAGTTTACAGAACAAATTCGTTTTCCATTCAATACACATTTTGTTTTGTGACATTGATTGTAATCCCCCCAGTGTAACAGCTCTCTTCTCACTTCCTCCCTGTGGTTACCTTTTCCCAGTGTCCTAATTTCCTATGCATTCTTGCCTTCTGAGCTTTCTCCCTGCTCAAATGCTGTCCTTCTCATCGCCCAACGTTGACTGCTCGAAGGAGTACGTCTTCTGGTATAATTGTTCACCTCGTAGGCTATTGTTTGGCTGAAAGTTAAGTGTCAGGAATGAGTTCAATTTCAGGCCTGAAGGGTGACTAGGGGCCATAGCCTTGTGGGTTTCACCACTCACTATCACCTCAGAAACCCGAGGAGTGGTTGCTATGCATTGGATCCAACTTGACAGCAGTGGGTTTTTTTTTTTTTTTTTTAACAAGTTTGAGTTTTGTTCCATGTTTTTCTTCCCCTCGATCCAGGCTCTCCAATTTTGGTCCCTTTCTGAGTGGTTGCCAGTGGTAGCTGGGTACCATCTAGTTCTTCTGGTTACAGGGTTGTATAGGATGTTATACCCTTGAATCTTAAACTCTAACAAAATAAGATCATTCAGAAAACAGGAAAAATGGTGGTGGTGAGTAATGTAGGCAGAGCACCTCAGGACCATATGGCAACACATCATTGAAAGAGAAAAAGAAAAAAAAATTTAAAAGCATAGGACTAATACATGAATATTTAAAAATAGTTATTTTCACAAAATACATACAGATGAAGAAATTACAGGTTCCCTGGTGTCAAGCACTATATTTGGTTACTTATTCCAACTGTGGAGAGAAATGAATATGCTTCCTTACTGAAAACCTAGCAAGGGGTAATAGATCCTTCTATGAAGTTTCACTTCTAAGCTTAGCTAAGAGACACAATCATGCACAGCATGTGTTCACATGGAATTTATTAAAGCTCCTGCGAGTACCGATGTGTTATTTGATGGTCCTTCTGGTGGAGCAGTGGTTAAGGCATTCAGGTGTTAACCAATAGTTTTGAGATTTGAGCCCACCAGCTGCTCCGCAGGAGAAAAATGAGGCAGTCTACTTCCATACAGATTTACAGCCTTCGAAACCCTATGGTTTCTGAGTTGTGCTCTGTCCTAAAGGGTCACTTAGATTCAGGATCAACTCGATGGTAGTGAGTTTAGTTTGGCTTGTTTTTTCTACTTCTTTTGTCCTAACCAATTACAATTGAATCATTGGTTCCTAACCATTGATCAGGTTCTCTATTGATACAACCTTTGAGTTATTACTTAATTTCAAGCAGCTTAGAAGTGACTTGAGGTTGTTTTTGTGGTATTTTTTTCCCAAAGAAGCTTAATTCTACCTTGGCACTTATTAATTTGTTCACTCAATAAATATTTACTGAGTCGCCTTCTATGTGATGCACTAGGTGAATAAAGAATAGATGCAGCTGCTGCTCTTGTGGTACTTATAGCCTGGTAAAAAGTTACCTGGAGTTAGTGCCCAAAGGAAAAATCCAGGAAGCCTTTTAGCTCTATTTTACAAGAAAATTGGCCTGATCTGAAAGATCAGCATTGATTAACTTGAGATCTGAAGTAGGAATGCATGGACACCGGGGACTGGGAGATAGAGCGCAAGGCAAAAATGCCAGAAACAGCATGTGCAAAGGTCCTGTGGCAAAAGAAGACATGATGGATTTGTATAATAAATGAAAAGGCCAGTGTGGATGGAGAGGAGGAAGCAACATTACTCTGGAAACATGAGCAGAGTTCCATCTGTGGCCGTAAAGGCCATGATCAACATTTTGATCTTTAACCTGAAAGCAATGGAAAGTCAGTGAAACATGGCAAACAGTGGAGTGATGAGATCAGTCCTTCGTATTAATCATTCTGGTTTCCATATGGAGAACAGATTATAGGAGGACCAAAGTTAATGCACAGAAACTAATTAAAATACATCTCCTCCCACCCCTTAAACTCAGTTCATTAAAATCTTTTTTCTACTTGCTAAAGATTGGGCAATCTACTTCTGTAACGATACTGCCTCAGAAACCCAAGGAGGATTGCTATGAGTAAGATCCAACTCCTTGCCAGTGAGGTGTTTTTTTTTTTTTTTTTTAAATCAAAGGAGCTCTGGTGGTGTAGTGCCTAAGGCATTTGACTGCTAACCAGAATGTTGGTGGTTCAAACCCACCAAAAGCTCCACAGAAGGAAGATGAGGCAGTCTACTTCCATAAAGATTTGCTGCTTCTGAAACCCCAGGTGAGTCACTATGAGTCCAACATCAACTTGATGGCAATGAGTTTGGTTTGTTTGTTTGTTTTTCATATTTTATCAGGAGGAACTTTGGTGACAGAGTGTTTAAAGTATTCAGCCACTAATGAAAATGTTGGTGGTTTGAACCTTCAAGACACAGTCTGTTTCCATAAAGATTTACAGCCTTGGAAACCCTATGGCTCAGTTCCATTCTGCCCTATGGGTACTATGAGTTGGAATCAATGGGTTTGGTTTGGTTTTGGCATATTATGTCAAGGAAACCTAGTGGTACTTTTGAGATTCATCTGCTAACCAAAAGGTCAGTTGGAACCCCACAGCTGCTCTCTGAGACAAAGATGAGGCAGTTTGCTTTCACAAATATTACAGCCTTGGGAAGCCTGTGGGGCAGTTCAATTCTGTCCTATAGGGTGACTGTGAGTTGAAATTAACTCAGTGGCAATGAGTTTCTTTTTTTTTTAATATATTTTATCAAGAGTTTGTTTTTTTATGTTACTGAAATGATCTGAAGTTTGAAGTTTTTTCTTTTTTCAAAGTTTTCTACTCACAACAGAACATCATGAAACATTTGTGTAATGTGGAAAAAGCCATACACTCAATAACTCGATATAATCAGGGTTTTTTTTTTGAGGCTGTTAACATGTTTTTGTTTTTGAATTGTGCTTTTGACTGCTAACCAGAAGGCTGGCAGTTCAAACCCACCAGCCACTCCTCAGAAGGAAGGTTGGGCAATCTACTTCCTTAGTGATACAGCCTCAGAAACCCAGGGAGGGGTCGCTATGAGTTGGATCCGACTCGACGGCAATGAGTTTGATTTTTTTTGTTTTGGCTTTAGGTGCAAGTTTACAGAGCAGAATTTGTTTTACATTCAACATTTCATGTACATTTGGTTTCACTCCCCAGTTACCATCCCCAAACCTAACCCAGTCTCCTCCCCTCCCTTCCCAGCAACTCCCCACCATGCCCCTCATAGTGATACACTCCTGTATGTCCTGCATTTCCCCTATGTGAATGTTGTCCCTCTGGTGCTCCATGCTTGATTGCTCCAAGGAATACATCTCCAAAGAGTATGTGGGTATGTCACCCTGGGTTGAGTGGTCTGTGTGTATGTCTTATTTACTATTGGGCTGAGAGCCAGCCCTTGGGAGTGGGTTTTATTCCAGGTCCAAAGTGTATCCCAGGGCCATAGTATTGGGGGTCCCACCAGACTCCATCAGACCAGTAATTCTGGTCATTATTGTGTTTTTGTGTTTTGTTCCATGTTTTTCCTCCCACTCTATCCAGGATCTCCAGTTTTGGTCCCTTCCCAAGTGATTGGCATTGGTAGCTGGGCACCATCTAGTTCTTCTGGTGTCAAGGTCCAACATATCCTAGGGCTGATATAATCAGTTTTATGTTCAGATTTTCTCCTATTTCTACATGGTCTTCATATTGACATGGCAATGTCTCATCACATTCCACTGAGATGTATTAAAAACCTGTCGCTCCGCACTTGGACATTTAAGTAAGAAGTTTTAACCAGGGATGACAGGATCAGTGAAATGCTGTCCAAACATAAGCGTTTACATTTTTACTGCAATAGAAGCTAACTTAGAGCATATTCTGCCAGTTTCAACCCCAATTATGTAAAAATCCCCCTTTATGAAGAGTGTAAAGTCCCTTAAGTATTTGTATTAAGAGTAATGCATGTTGCTAAGGCTGTTAAAGAAGTATTGATTTCTGACCCATAACTGGAATACTTAGCTTTCATTTTTCTTCTTTTTACATAAATTGTGTATATTGTGTTCCCCTCAGGGAGAATTTAAAAGCATTTTGTGTTATGAATGCTCCATTCTAGGATCTTATTGCTTTTGAGATGAATAAATGGAAGCCTTAATATCACTGGAATAGACCATTTTTTTTTTTCTATGTAAGAAGACTTTTTTCTTTCTTTCTTTCTATGTAACACGTCCTATAGGACTGAATTTGGCCCCAGAACTTCTGAAGTTCCAAGGCAGTTTCTTACAGCCAAATTTAGCTTCCAGCTTTCAGCTGATGAGGAGCTTTGGCATATAGGCAATCTTATTTTTGTTCAGCAAAAACCTCCTTGGATATTTTTGATATAATTTAATTTTTAAATTTGTATTAGTAGGTGATACTTAAACACTTCTTAGAGATTGGCTACAAATACTTGCTCAGAAAACAATGTACCTTAAAGGTACTTTATATACGCCTCCAAGGTATTATACGTAAATGGGTCTGCACTGAAACATTTCAATATGCTGTAGGAAATGAAACATGGCCAAGTAGGTTTTTATGTTCTGATTATTCCTTTTTTCTATTATTAGCCAGAGGCAAGTAAATCGACTTTATCTTTCTCTCCCACTTTTTTTTTTTTTAAATCATCTAGTTAAAAAGTTGGAATGTTTTTTTCCCCTATTCTTTGAACACATAAAATGGGAAAATTAAAACTTTTAAATGTCTCTTATCTGTTGATGGGATGCTCCTTTAAAAACAGTTAATATTGCTAATTAATTTCATTACTCATACTGTAGTTGCGTTAACACATTTTCTGTTATATGTTCTAACGTGGTACAGTGCCCTCCCTCAGCAACCTTAACTTAAAGCTTTAATTGCTTTCCCCTAAGCCTCAGCTCATGTTTGATTTATCTAATTTCTTTGTATAAAGATTCTCTAGTTTACGATGTGTACACAAGTCATTAAATTGGTGTTGATGTTTATGCAGTGAACTTGCCAAATGGTTATAGCAGACATCCCTTTATCAATTTATGATGGGGCAATAAAGACATGTGTCAGAAGCCCCTTGTCTGGGAAAGGAATCACTTTCCTTGCACTGTGTTGGGTAAAGTGATGTGGACATTTACACAAATTTGTATAGTAAAGGGGAATGTTGTAACTCAGGTTTTTCAAATTGTGAGCGTTCTCTAATTTCCTGTAGTGAAAGAGTGTGTGTATGTGTGTGAGAAAGACATACATATTTGCAATTTGAAAAGAAACAATACCACATTTGAAGATTTTAACCAAGAGTTTATTCTTTGTAAACCAGGCTTTATATAGCTAGATTATTATAGAGTCCATGTCAATACTTTAAAATTATACAGCTATGACAACTACAAGAAATATTTTAAGAAGAGAGCCTTATGTCATTTGCTTTTAACTGCAAAAAGAAGTTAAAGTTAAAAAAAAAAAAAACGACAAATGTTGTTCTTATGTATTATGGCATAAGAAGGTAAACATCACATTTTTTTCATTATGGGAAGATATTTAAAGATTAAAGATATGAGTTCAATTTACTTGTTCTTGTCCAGACACAAAGGTTCCTGATTGAGCACAAATATGCTAATTTAAAAAAAGCTAATTATGTGTTGTATTGATGCTTTTTTAATGTATGCATGTAATGGTTTGATTATCCGGGACCTTTTCATTTCTAATTAATATTTGAAATTAAAAGTCAGGAAAGTGGATTCTTAATTTTTTACATATACTAAAGAGTCATCATCTCTTAAGTATTATTTATTTCAAAGTACCATGTGTATTGTCAATTTTTTCTTAATATCATCAATACTTACAATAACCAAAGAATTAAGAGGAAATGTAAGAATTCAGAAACATAGGAAGATTGAGCCAAGTAAGGAAAAAACACTTTCATATTTGAAGAAAAGGGTGGACGATCAGGGAGGTGGAAAAAAGGAAGGAAGGAAGGTGTTCCAGATGGTTCTGAAATTTGTGCAGTAGAGGAGAAGATTCGCAAATGTCATGTGGTTTTCTGAAGAGACAAAAACAGGACTTTAATGTTGATGACAGAAGATAAACTGGAAGTGAGATAGTGAAATTCATTTTATCTACATTTCCTCCCAACTCTCACCCTTATGGGAGCTCTTTTTCTTCATACTCAGAAAATTCAGATCATTAAATGTAGTTAAGAGAGCAAACTCAGAGAAGAAGCACAATGAAGTCTCATTAGGAGGGTTGTGGCTGGTGAGGACTTAAAATATTTGCCACCTCTTGTACATTAAAATGACAGAAATAGACAATAGTCTTAAAATGTCTTTAGCAAAAAATAATATAAAACAGAGTATATGATAGCCACTTTACATTTCAGTGTGAGAAACAAAGGAGCCCTGGTGGTTAACCACTCAGATGCTAACTGAAAGGTCTGCCAGTTTAATTCACCTGTAGCACTGTGGGGCACAAAAAGAACTGACAACCAGTTGTCATAAAGATGACAGCATAGAAAGCCCTATGTGGCAGTTCTGCTCCTTCATGTGGGGTCATATGAGTGAGAGTTGAGCCAATGGCATACAACAACAACAACAAATGAAAACGACAGGTTTTGATCTCAGCAATCACCGATCGATATATTTTTACTGGGATGCTCTACTATACAAAGTCATGAGTCAGACATACGCAGAGCAAAGGGCAGTATGAAATATGGGTCCTCTCTTTGATGACCTTACTCTCTTGTTAGCAGTCAAGCCCCACCCCCTGCAATATTGCTAGTGCAAGGCAGTACATGAAATGCAGAGATACTCCTCGGGAAAAGGCATCACTTCTACATGAGTGATATAATGAAGTGTGATTCAGATATCAATTGATTCTTACACACACAAAGAACTTGACACAAAATACAGCCACTTCTCCAGCTTCTACAGGAAATTCAGTCTTATCAAGGATTTTGTGTTTCCAACTTTTACTAAAGGTTTTTAGTGTCATGGGGAGGTATTGCATCACATGACACACATGTCATTTGAAAAATTCCCTTTATATCTGTTTCTTTCCAAGCTTCCCCTCATAGCCACAGTCATCTACCTACCCCTTCCCCTGGGCATTGCACAACACAACTTCTCAATCCTTTGTTAGGTAGATTGCTTCCTGCTTTGGCAGAATACTTGGCTTCAGCTAGAAGCCCTGGCCTGGGAGATTTCATTTCAGTCCCAGTTTTCCACCCCTCAAGCTTGTCAAAGATGCTCTATAAATAATGGAGCTGATACTTCCTACAAAGGAATTCTTTACCAGCAGCTAAAAAAGGGAAAATTTCTCCCTATCATTACTTAGAAGTAGTATGAAAGGAAGAATTGCTTCAAAGCAGTGATCAAGGAAGCTTGATCTTGAGGGATGGTACATTGATCAGAATAGGCTATGTTATGTTATCTTAATATATAAAATCCCAATGACGTAGCACAATAAGAGTTTATTTCTGGGGCAAACAAAGTCTGTTAGGAGTTAAGGTAACTCTACAAGGCAGTTGTCCTCCATAGGCAAGTCAGCATTTAAGGTTCCTTGGGACACTTCTATCTCAACAGTATTTCCATGGTTACAGTAACCAGAGAGAGGGCTGCAGGAGTTCATACCAGCAAGCAAGTCCTTGTGCCCTTAAATAACACACATCCCCTCAGTTATGGTCCTTTGTCTAGAGCCAGTCACATGGCCCTACCCAATTTATAGAGGGCAGGGGTACAGAGGGCCTGGGAAATATAGTCTTCCCTGTATACAGAAAAAGGAAGAAAGCCAGAAATAATGGTACACACTTGAAATATTTACTGGATGGAAAGTGTTTTGATGACAATGATATAAAGTAAAATGAGCCAAGAAGCCAGTGTAGTTTACCCATTGCTGTCAGGTCGATTCTGACTCATAGACACCCTATAGGACAGAGCAGAATTACTCCATAGGGTTTCTAAGGCTGTAATCACTATGGAAGCAGACTGCCACATCTTTCTTCCATGGTGCACTGACCTTTCAGTTGGCAGCTGTGTGCTTAATCACTGTGCCACCAGAGCTCCTTCCCAGTGTAGTTCGGGTAGGATTTTATATTTGTGTTGAAGAATAGTGAGATATAAATTTGGATAGGTATGTTGTGGTACATTGTGAACGGATTTAGATTTCAGAGCAAAAATATGTTTTAGGGGTGACTTAGAGCCATATAAGTTTGGGGAAGAGTATGAACGAGTCATTTGGTATCTTGTATAGTTGCTGGTGGTGGTTATTGGAGACAGATTATAGTCAGATTTAAAGACATGAAGATAAATTAAAGGTTTCATTGCAAATAGTGAAGTTTGAATTAGCACCCAAATACTGGTATTCTTGGGGAAAATGCAAAAGACTTTATATTAATTCATCACCCTGTAAGCATTCCCCAGTTGAAGATTCTTTGAGCACCCTCTCTCACATTATTCAACCAAAATGCTTCAAATAACTCAACACTTTTAATACTCTTTACCAGACAATTAAATAACATATCTAATTACCATACATCACAATAAACATTTGTATTTAGAAACATTGGTGATGTATTTGAGCATTTAAAATGTGTTAAGATATCCATTAGATATGGGCTGTGTTAGGAGGACACAAATGATGCAGAAAACTCCAGCTATGTGTTAGAGCAATGGAAATGACAAATGATTCTGATTTATGACTATATTTACCAAATATGAATGAATAAATCGCTACTATTTATTATGTAGGAGCACTTGTGGCATAGTGTCTAAGGCAATTGACTGCTAACCAGAAGGGTGGTGGTTCAAACCCACCAGCCACTCCTCGGAAGGAAGATTGGGCAGTCTACTTCCGTAGTGATACTGCCTGGGAAACCCAAGGAGGGGTCACTGTGAGTCAGATAGGACTCAACAGATTTTTTTGTTGTTTTGGTTTCATTTATTATGTATTTACTTATCAAGTGGCTGACAACTTGTTAGCACTTTAAAATCCTTTAATCTGACTCACAAGGTTCAGGATGGTCTGGCCCCTGTCTGCTTCTCTACTCCCCATCCTTCCACTCAGCCCCTCTCACTCTTCAGTGCAGGTCTCCCTGTTGTTCCTCAAGCACTACCTGGCTTTCTGACTGCACTCAGGCCTCTGCTAAATAGTACCTTCTCAAAATGTTCTCTCTGCACTGGGAGTCCCTGGGTAGTACGAACAGTTAATGTACTCGGCTGCTAACCGAAGAATCTGAGGTTCCAGTCCACTCAGGGATGGCTTAGAAGAAAGGCCTAATGATTTATTTCCAAACAACCAGTGATTGTAAACTCTATTTCATGCAGTTCTCCTCTGACACACATTGGGTCGCCATGGATCAGAGTCGACTTGACGGCAGCTGGTTTGAGCTACTCTATATAAATGAGCATCATCACCAGTCACTTTCTATCTCAATACAGTGCTTTATTTCTCTTCATAGAACTTATCACCCTTAGATAGTTTATAATATTTTTTGTTCATTGTGTACATCCTCCCATAAGAAAACAAGTTCCATGAGGGCAGGGATTTGTCTTTCTGTTTATTGCTGTATCTCCAGTGCCTGTAACAGCGCTGGCACTCAGTTACTATTTGTTCAATTAATAAACAATTTATTTAAACCTCATAAGACCCCAATGGGGTAGGTACCATTAATTTTCCTATTTATAAGTGAAGAGTCCAAGTCCTAGGTTGACTCAGTAGCTTTTTAAGGGTTTCACAATCCATAATCCATAGAGTCAAGATTAAAAGTCAAGATTGTCTGATTCCAGCGCCCAGACTTTTAACCACAATACTGTTCTGATGATTCCATATTAAATCTTGATAATTGAAAGTTGTGGTAAAAATTATTCCTTAAGAATCTAGACATTAAATCTCGCGCTCTCTCTCTCTCTCTCTCTCTCACTACCATCAAGTTGGATTCTGACTCATAGCGACCCCTCCTTGGGTTTCTGAGGCAGTATCACTTCAGAAGTAGATTGCCCCCATCTTCCTTCTGAGGAGTGACTGGAGGGTTTGAACCGCCAGCCTTCTGGTTAGCAGATATCTTAGGCACTATGTTACCAGAGCTCTTTTAAATATATATACTTAAACTAGCATAGTGGCTAAGTCACTTGCCTGCTATGAGTCGGGGCCGACTCGACGGCACATAACAACAACAACTTAAACTATTTTCCTAACCTTAATATATATTTATTGAAAACATGATAAATATTTCTGTATGTATTAGAAAGTGAACTGGCCCTCCGCAGCCCCCCTAATAAGGTGTCTTGTGGAGCTAATAGAGGGTGATCTGGAAGAAGGAATTTGTTCACATGGGCCAAATGTTTCCTCCTGCAGAGTGGGCTGCTTCCCAAGGAATTAGCCCCTCTTAAAATGAATTATTAACCCCAGCATCCTGGCCAAATTCCCACTTGGATAGCCTACGAACTGTTCAAAACTTGGAATCTATTGAAATTAGCCTGGCTTGATTGCAGTCTCTGCATTAATTGTGATATAATAGAGTTTCTCCAGAGAGTTGTGCATATATTATTCTAATTTGTATAGGCTGGCTTTGTCTCTTAATTTTTTTTAGTTTCTTCTTTCTCTCATGAGATATGGCCTGAATTTCTCTATAAGATTTTTGTTTTTCTCCCATGAATAACTATGGGCTTCTTTTTCCTTGAGCTCGCCAGATCTGTTTCTCACTTGAATGACTTGTGAGCTTCCTGGTCATTATCACAGTGTGGTGCAGACATTAACCACAGAAGCTCCTGGATCCTTAATTCTCTTGTGCACATGTAGCCTGGGTTAGGGACAAGGGTCACTAAATGAATTTTTTTCTAATTGTTTATTTCAAGGTACCTGCCCTCCAGTAGCTTACATTCCAGTAGGAGACACATACATATTTTAAATTTTGATTAGCTAACATAATGGTGAAATTATTTTGTATTCCTATACACATCCTAAATCTCTGGATGTCACAAACAGTAGAAGGCTTTACTACTAGCTGAAATGTTGGTGGCTCAAACACACCCACAGCACCATGAAAGATGGACCTCAAACTCTGCTCCTGAAAGGTCATGGCCTTGAAAACCCTATGAAGCAGTTCTATTCTGCACATATGGGGTTGCTATGGGTTAGGGTCCACTCAGCAGCAACTAACAACAACAACAACATAGTCATCCTAAAAGTGTGGTTGTTAATTTCTTCAGGCAATTTTGTTGAATATTAGTGACCATTTCCCTTGTCTGTAAGCAAGCACTATAAGGTCACCTATATTCTGAAGGGACAGAGAGATATGAGTTTAGTTAAACAATTAAATCATTTTTCATAGGAAAAACTAAAATGAGTACTTTAGAAGTCCATTGTGCTATGTTGTTTTGTTGGCAACTGTAGACTTCATATAATTAATCAAACCTTACCACCATTCCATGATGCTTTCTTTCTGTAAGTTGAGCTCTCTTGCCTTGAGTTGGTATAATTAAATCTTCAGTGTAATGGATCATATTACAATAGGCATTTTCTATAATGTTTTCATCCTAAACTTTCTTTCTAATCTATGAAAAGAATAAGAATGAAGAGTTTTGTAAAAGGCAAAAAATAATATTCCTGGGAAATAACTTGCCTCATAAACTTTCAGCAAAGAGAAAGGAATTGAGAATTCAAAGCTTAAGTCTTTGCATTTAATTCTGTCTGGGTCACAAATGAGTGGTAAGTCCCTCATGCTTCCTGCATTCAGTTCTTTACCTTTACAAAGGGAGATGAGACAATGGATATGAGCCATGTGCTCTTAGAACTTCAGCAGCTAATATTAGAAAAATACTTTGAAAATGACAGATGGAAAGAGCTATAAATGCAACTGCTAATGGATTTATGTGCTCTATCTCTATCCTTCTAAACTATTTCAATCAGTGTTTTCCAAAAACTTTCCCAAAGCTCCACCTGAAGTGTGACCTGATGGCACGATAGCACATGTGTTTCCTGAGTTGGTTGAGTGATTCCAAAATGTATCTACACTTTAAATTCAAATGTTTATCCACTAGGGTATTAAATCATGGAAAGTGTTAACTGCCTTAGTGTGACTGTCAAATACTTCTGCCTAGATTGTCATTATAAGTTCTGTGGGAGTTTCTACAGTTATTATTATTATTCCTATGTCTTAGTCAATGTGGGTCTAGAAATATATAATTCCTTACAGGAAAAAGCAATAAAGATATTCAATAGTGTAAATAAATTGACAGAGAGTATGCTTTTAAATCCATAACATGTAGAAACTTTCTACCCCCTTGCCATTAGCTTCCTTGGAACGAGGTGGTTCTGACAACTACTGTGAGAAGGTAAAAACATATAGATGAATATCTTTCCTGTTTCCTTCGTGCACTTGAAGGAAGACACTCCATGTTTAAATCTAGGTCAAGCATTGAAAAATATATTCATTCTTTCATTCATTCATTCACCAAGTAATACTACTTTCCTAGGCACTGTTCTAGAAGCTGGGCATACAGCGGTGAACAAAACACAGAAGTGAAAATCGAAGTGCTCATTAATGAATCTATCAAAAATGCTTCTTATGACATTTCTTATAAACATCTAGATTTGTTCATAAAGAAATTGAAAGAACATTACTCCATTGGAGGTATTAATTGTTTTGCAAAAACATTGTTTATCTTATAAAAGTACTCTAGCAAAAAACAAACACCCTTAGTAATTCAACTTGTGATATTTCAATTTATATTTACTTAAGTAAAGCACAGTCCAAGTGAAGCCCACTTGCTGGCAGGTTTTATACTTACTGTGTTCAAGGAGGGAGCTCTGGTGGCGTAGTGCCTAAGGCATTTGACTCCTAACCAGAACACTGACAGGCCACTCATTGGAAAGAAAGTTGGGCCATCTATTTCCATAGAGATACTGCCTTGGAAACCCAAGGAGGGGTCACTATGAGTCAGGATCAACTTGATGGCAATGAGTTTGGTTTTGGTTTATGTTCAAGGAGTTAAAGAAAACAATGTCTCTAGAGAGTGATTCTAGCTTCTATAACATCTTCAGCATTACCAGTCACTTGAAATTTAAAAGGAAAAATGTATTCAGGAGCCTAAAGAAGAGAGAAAGAGTTAAAAAAAAAAAGAGCATAATCCATCAAATACCAAAATACTAAGCCTAAATTTCTGTTCTGCATTGCTCCAGATATCTGTCTGATTAAATATCTAGCACAGGACCCAGCACATAGCAGCTATCCATCACTGTGTAACACTGTGCAAATGTTACCATGATAAAATATATATAGGCTTATTCATTCCTTGTAATAGTATACTCAGCCCATTTCAAAATTAGAAGATGATGAACAATTTGTAAAGTAGTAGATTATACATTTCTCCCTGAATTTCCTGTTTGTCTTGTACATTGTATGGAAACATTACAAGTTCAATAACCTGAACTGAAGAAGTCTTTCCTTTTGATTCTGTCAGGTCAGACTTGATACTAAACAGATACTGATTGCTGGTTGGAATGTCCCAAGGAGGAGAGTTTGTTTATATAATTTCCTCCAATATCCAGATCTAATCCAAGTCTTAATTTTATTTGGGAAATCAGAGTTGTGAGTTGGATGATGGATTTTGTCCACTTTTGGTTTCTTTGGGATAGTTTTTGGTTCCTCTTGTTTACCTCTTTAAAAACTGACTTCTCTTACCTCTTCTTAAAAAAAAAAAAAATCCTAATTTAGATAAAGCATAATCAACACTTTCATGGCATATATATATATGAAAAATATCTCAGATTTACTTAATGATTTTCTGCTAGAGTCTAAAGGCCATTTCTGGCTTATTTCTTGCCATGTGGCAATCCTTAAGTGTTTTGCTAACTTCTTAGAGAAGTAAACCCACTCAGCTTATGTTGCATGAGTGTATATTTCCAGTTACTCAAATAGGAGTATTTAAATATTTAAGTAATGTATGTGATTCAGCCAGTAACACATGTATACCCAAGATAACTTCAGACTTTACTTCATAATGTCTTGTTTCACTTGAAATAATGATGGTCAACTGATCAACTCTGCTCTGAAACATTAATGCACTCAGCATTATGCAGAAATATGAATCAAACATAAGTTCATATACTACGGATATATACCAAGTATCAGAAATGCTAAAAGTTTCTGCTAATCACACATAAGTCACAGGTGATATCCAAAATATTTAACAAGGACTAACAATTAGAATGGATGTTCAACTAATCAGAGCAGATACTGGCTATTTGTAACAGTTAAATTCAGCCACATTAAAGTCTGTTTTTTAAAAGACCCCCCCCCCTTTTTTATTCTGAAGACAAACTTTTTTAGCACTTTCAAAATGCTTGCCAAAAACAATTTCATGCAAAAGAAAGAATCATTTGTTTTAAGGAATGTATGGCTAATAGTACCAATTGCTAATAGAAAAATCACGAGAAATAAGAGGTAGCTATTGCTTTCTATGGGAGCTCTGGTAGCATAGTGCCTAAGGCACTTGACTGCTAACCAGAAGGCTGGCGGTTCAAACCCACCAGCCACCCCTCGGAAGGAAGGTTGGGCAGTCCTACTTCCGTAGTGATACTGCCTTGGAAACCCAAGGAGGGGTCGCTATGAGTCGGGGCCGACTCGACGGCAAACAACAACAACAACATTGCTTTCTACAGAATCTTGCCACTTACTGGAATTGAAAAAATATGGCCAGTGAAGTAGCTTCACATATTTGTAGTTTGAATATGAACCTTGATATTCCTTTTCTTTTATTCAGATGCAAACGTTGTAGAAATGTAACTTGAAAGCCTCTCTCTGTCAACGTGGGTCTCCAAACAAAGAAGAGCTTTTTATCAATATTTTTTAAAATTGTTTTTCCAAAGTAGGAAAAAAATAACCATGTGCTAAAATCTATGTAAGATAAACACATGTAGCCTTTTTAATTTTCTTGTCCATGTTGTCTATTTTACCACATAAACTTCAAATTTATTTGGATCAACTCAGCATAACATTCAATTATGGTGGTAAAAGCTAAATAAGATCAAATGCTTTGATACTTTACTATTTAATCACCTTTGTCTTGAATGATTGAATGCTTAGTCAATAGATATCTAAAGCCATGAAATTTTTTTTTTTTTTTTTTTTAGTTTGGTTTGTTTATGACACAGATAAGTCAGATTATTACCTTATATTTGATTGCAAGAAATATATTCGTAAGTATGTCCAAAAGACATTTTGAAGGTGTTCTACTTACTGATGACTTGATTGACTTGATTTGGTCTAAGCACAGTCTGGAAACTCACAAAGTGATTTTATTTTTCATCTACTTAGAAATACTCTATTTAAGATTAATACATGATATCTCACCTAAGTGATGGTGCCTTCTAATAGACAGACTGATCATAGTATGTTCTCTGATGTGTTTGGTAAAGACTGACAATTGAAAAATGAGATCTGGAACTTTCAAATCCCAATGAAACCAGAGGGAAGGAAGGAGTTATCACAGTGGGGGAGAAAATGGTAAATAAATGCCAAAGGCTTTGCCCACCTTGGTGTTTCTTGCAAAAACTAGTGTGGGGAAAAAAAACACCAAATACTAGGGAAAACAGAGAATGTTAACACCCTTGAAAATCCCAGTGCCCCAGCAAAAAGTCAAAAGACACACAAAGAACAAAGAAATAATGACCCATCCAAATTAACATGACAAAGGGAATGAAAGCACCTCTAGAGATGACCAAATAATGCAAAAGTTGGAAGATATAGTACAACAACATTAAACATAATTAAATAACTAAAGGAAAACACAGACATACAGCTTAAAAGAAATAAGGAATCCAATGCAAAAACAAAATGAGGTTCTACAAGAGGATTATTGGAACTGAAAGGGACAGTAATTGAAATGAGAAACACAGTAGGACATGCCAACAGATTTAATCAAGCAGAGAAAGAATGAACAAATTAGAGAGTAAGACAGTTAAAATTACAGATGCTGAAGAGAAGTAAGAATGGAGGCTCAGGAAGGATGAGCACAGTTTAATGGAACTGTAGGACAATAAGAGACCTAATATGCACATCATGGGAATTCCAGAAGGAGATGATAAAGAGAAAAGGACAGGAAGAGTATTTGAAGAAATTATGACAGAAAATATCCCTAATCTAATGAAGGATATGAATCTACAAATTCAAGAAGCTCAAAGAACCCTAAGCAGGATAAAACCAAATAAATCTACATCGAGACTCATCATAGTCTCTCAAAAATTAAATATAGAGAATCCTGGAAGCAATGAAAAGAGCAAACAATCACATAGAAAGATTCCCAATAAAATTAAGTGCCAATTTTCCTCAGAAACTTTGAAGACCAGAAGGCAATGGAACGATATATTTAAAGTGCTGGGGCTGGGGCGGGGGGGGGGGGGGAGAGCTGTCAACCAAGAATACCCAGTGAAACTATCCTTCAAGAATGAGGGTGAAATGAAAATATTCCCAGAGAAACAGAGAATTCATCTTCATCAGATTGGCCTACAAAAAAATACTAATGGTAGTTCTGCAGATAGAAGGGAAAAGACAGTCTAAAGTAATTCAAAGATATACATAAAATGAAAGATTCCCGATAAAGGGAAACGTGTGGACAAGTATGTTGTTGTTGTTGTTGTTATGCGTTGTCAAGTCGGACCCGACTCATAGCAACCCCTCCTTGGGTTTCTGAGGCAGTATTACTACAGAAGTAGATTGCCCAACCTTCCTTCCAAAGAGTGGCTGGTGGGTTTGAACCGCCAGCCTCCTGGTTAGCAGTCAAGTGCCTTAGGCACTACACTACCAGAGCGCCCACGGACAAGTATAAGGATAATAAAAAGGTATTCATGCTTGATAATACTATTTTGTCCTTTTTTAATAACAAATACATAAAGAGCAAGGATAAAATTTTGTTGCAGGGCACATGAAACAGAAGGATATAATTGGTAACAACAACAAAAGGGGGAAGAGGAACAGTGTAGATACAGAATTTTTTTGTATGTTATTGAAGTTAAATTGGTACCCACTTACCCAAGAATGCTATAAATACAAGCTCTTAAATGTAATATTCATAGTAACCTCTAGAAAAAAAAAAAATATATATATATATATAAACAAAAGGAAAGGAGAAGGGAACCAGAAAGCTCACTTCGATAAACCAACAAAACACAAAAGCAAGCAGTACTAAAGGAAAAAGACAAAGAAGGCTTAATACATGCAAAAAATAATTAACAATATGGCAGAAGTAAGTCACTTGTCAGTAATTACACTGAATGTAAATGGATAAAATGGACCAATCAAAAGGCAGAGAGTGGCAAAATGGATTTTAAAAAAAAATGATCCAACTATATGTTGTTTGCAAGAAACACACCTTAAACCCAAGGACACAAATACGTTGAAATTGAAAGGATGTAAAAAAATATTCTATGCAAATAATAACCAAAAGATTGATGAGATAGCAATCTTAATATCAGACAAAGTAGGCTTTAAATAAAATCATTCAGAAGAGAAAAGATAAAGGAGTGGCTGGTGGGTTTGAACCGCCAGCCTTCTGGTTAGCAGTCAAATGCCTTAGGCACTATGCCACCAGAGCTCCTAAAGTGGACATTATATAGCGATAAAAGGGTCAGTTAATAAAGAAGATTTAACAGTGATAAATATGTATGCACCCAATATTGAAGCATCTAAATATTTAAAGCAAACACTGATAGAATTGATGGGAGAAATAGTTAGGTCTATAGCTCTGGTAGCATAGTGGCTAAGACACTTGCCTGCTAACCAGACGGCTGGCGGTTCAAACCCACCAGCCACTCCTCGGAAGGAAGGTTGGGCAATCCTACTTCCGTAGTGATACTGCCTCAGAAACCCAAGGAGGGGTCGCTATGAGTCGGGGCCGACTCGACGGCACATAACAACAACAACAACAACAATAATAGTAGTTGGAGAATTCAGTATACCACTTTCAATCTTGGACAGACATCTCTCTAGAAAGCCATTCAACAAGAGAACATAATGACACTTATAAACCAGTAAGACCTAATGACTTAAAAACCAACAAGTGACCTAATGGCAATTAGAAACTAATAAAATTTTACATGTATATTTATATATATGTAATTCTACCCCAAAAACAACGCAATACACATCCTGCTTCTGTGCACAGGGATCATTCTCCAGAATAGATTACATTTTAGGTCACAAAGCAAGTCCTGATAAATTTAGAGATTGAACTCATACAAAGTATTTTCTCTGAGTACAGTGGAGTGAAGTTAGAAATCAATAACAGGAAAAAAAAACCTTGAAAATATATGGAAATTAAACAACACATTATTAAGCTGCCAATAGGTCAAGAAAGAAATAACAAACTTTTTAGAGTCAAATTAAATTGAAAGCACAACATACCAAAACTTATGGGAAACAGTAAAGGAGGTACTCAGAGGGAAACTTATAGCAATAAGTGCCTGCATAAAAAAAAGAAAAAAGGTCTCAAATTAACAGTCCAACTCAACAACTCCAGGAGTCAGAGAAAGAAGAGCAAACTAAGCCTAAACCTACCAGAAGAAAGTAAATAACGAAGATCAGAGCATAAATAAGTAAAACAGAAAAACAATAAAGAGGATATTTTAAAAAGAGAATATTATAAACAACTGAATGGCAAAAAAAACTGGATAACCTAAATGAAATGAAGAAATATTTAGAAGCATACAACCTACCCAGACACTCACGAGGAAATGGAAAGTCTCAACAGACCTGTAACATGTGACGAGAAGTGATCAAAAATTTCCCTATAATAATAATAAAGTCCATACCAGATGACTTCACTTGTGAGTACTATCAAATATGTAGAGAAAAATTGACACCAATACTGTTTTAATTACCTAATGCCACTCTGACAAGAATATATCACAAATGGGGTTGATTGAACAAACAGGTGTTTATTCTCTTACAGTTTGGAGGCTTTAAGTCCAAGTTCAAAGTGCCAGGCTCTAGGGGCTGGGTGAAAGCCCCTCAACCTTGGGGTTCAGCTCTGCCTCCTGCTCCCAGCCCACTGGAGCTAGAGGCTTTTCTTCACTCAGACAGCTGTTAGTTTCTGAGACTGACAAGCCCAAGGTTGACAAATAAATAGGCGCAGTCCCAATGTTACCAAACCACATGGCAGGCCATTAACTCAAGTCCATTCTAAGTCCCAAGGTCTGCAGAGCATGGCAGGGTGCTGAACAATGACATGGCTACATGTAGGTTTCAAGCATGCCATAACTAGAGACCATTCTTGTATATGGGAAGCACACCACATACCCAAAAGCAGCTACTCAGCTGCTCACAGTAGATTCCACCATGGAGTTGATTACCAGTCTCATCAACTCCATGGTGGAATCTACTGTGAGCAGCTGAGTAGGGAATACTACTCATATATAGAGAATATGTGGGGAATACTATATCCAGCTGCCCAGCCACTCAACCAGGCCTAGCCAAATTGACACACAAACATAACCACCACGAATATTATTTGGACTGTTCCAAAAGACAGAGAAGAAGGGAGACTCCTTAATTCATTCTAAGAAGCAAACATAACCCTTATAATCAAACCAGACAACACCACCAAAAGAAGAGAAAACTGCAAGCCAGTATTTCTTATCAATATGGATGCAAAAATCTTCAACAAAATACTAGCAAACAGCAATCCAACAGCATATTAAAAGAATCATACATCATGACCAAGTGGGATTTATTCCAAGAATGTAGTGATGGTTCAACATTAGAATATCAATCAATGTAACACACCACATCAATTGAACAAAGGAAAAGAACCACATGATCATTTCTATGGATTCAGAAAAAGCATTTGATAAAATCCAACTCTTCTTAATGAAAATCCTAAAGAAGATTGGAGTAGAAGGGAAATTCCTCAATATGATTCAGAGCACATATGAAAAGCCAACAGCCAACATTATACTTAATGGAGAAAGACTAAGAACTTTTCTCTTGAAATTGGGAACATGACAAGGGTGCCCACTGTCACCACTTGTATTTAGTATCATATGACAAGTCCTACCCCAAAGCAATAAGTGAAGAAGAAGAAATAAAATATATGTAAATTGGAAAAATAAATAAATAAAATTATCTCTATTCATGGATGACATGACCCCATATATATGAAATCCCAAAGAATCCACAAGAAAACTGCTAGAGCTGATAGAGGAATTTAGCAAAGTTGCTGGGTACAAGGTTAACAAACAAAAATCAGTTGAGTTTCTATACAGCAACAATGAAAATCTGAAGGGGAAATGAGGGAAACAATTCCATTTATAATATCATCTAAGAGAATAAAAATATTTAGGAATAAATCTAACCAGAGACATGAAGGACTTATACAATGGATACTATAAAGCACTGCTAAAAGAGAATAAAGAAGACTTCAGTGGAAAGATGTTCCATGTTGATGGATTGGAAGACTTAATATTGTTAACATGTCAATTCGATGTAATCTCAATCAAAATTCCAACAGCCTTCTTGACAGAAATAGAAAAACAAATCCTCAACTTTATATAGAATAGCAAGAGACCCTGAAAAGTGAAAACAATGTTGAAAGGAAGAACAAAGTAAGAGGATTCACACTTCCTTATTTTAAAACATACTATACAACTACAGTAATCAAAACAGCCTGGTACTGGTATAACAGAAGGCACATGGACCAATGGAATAGAGTTGAGAGTCCAGAAATTAACCTGCATATCTATGATCAACTGATTTTTTTACAAAGGTGCTAAATCCATTTGATGGAGAAAGAAGAGTTTCTTCAATAAATGATGCTGGAAAAATTAGACTTCCATATGCAGAAAAATGAAACAGGATCCATGTCTCATACCATACACAAAAAGCAATTCAGAATGAATTAGGGAGCTAAATGTGCAAATTAAAACCGTAAAATACTTACAAGAACAAGTAGGGACAACACAGTCAGCCTAGATTTCAACAATGGCTTATCTAAGGTAAGAACAAAAGCCCAAACAGCAGAATAAATAAATAGATAGATAAATAAATAAATAAATGGGACCTCATAAAAATTAAAAACTATTCTTCAGCAAAAGATTACTAAAAACAGTGAAAAGGTAAGGCACTGACTGGGAGAATATCTTTGGAAACCATATGTCCAACAAGAGTCTAATGACCAAAATTCATATAAAACCCTGACAACTTAACAACAATCACAAAATAGGTTAAAAAAAAAAAAAAACTTGAATAGACATTTCATCAAAGAGGGCATTCAGATGTTCACCAAACACATTTAAAAGATTCTCAGTGTCATTAGCCATTAGAGAGATGCAAATCAAAAACACAGTGAGATACCACTTCACTGCCACTAGGATAACTAAGATTTAATAAATAAATACATAAATAACAAATGTTGATGGGAATGCAAAATGGTACAGTCATTGTGGAAAACAGTGTGGCAGTTCCTCTAAAAACTAAAAATAGAACTACATATGACCTAGAAATTTTACTCCTAGGTATATAACCAAAAGACCTGAAAGCAGAGATTCAAAAAGAGACAATAGCCAAAAAGTGGAAACAACCTAAATGCTCATAAATAGATGAATGGGTAAACAAAATGTGGTGCATGCATATAATGGAAAATACTCAGCCAGTAAGATAAAGGAAGTCTTGATACATGCTACAGTATAGATGGAGTGTGAAGACATTACGCTGAGTGAAATAAGCTCATCACAAAGGACAGATATTGTACGTCCTCACTTATATAAAAAGGCAAGAAAAGGCAAATGTATAAAGAACAAAATTAACTAGTGGTTACCTGGGACAGGAAGGAGGGGAGAAAGGGAGGTGATGGAAATGTCACATTCATTAGTGTCAAATTGCACAGCCAGTTCTTGTCATTGCTGTCAATAAGTTGTATACTTGCAAAAAGTTGAATTGGCAAAAATTGTGTGACAGATATATTTACAACAATGACAAAATAATAATAATAATAATAAGAGTAGCTGCTGAAGCTGCTTATGTACAACCAAATACCTCATGAGATTTGGTTTCTTGGTTTGGAGGTTTAGGGTCATGGTTTCATGGGACATCCCAGTTGACAGTCTCATTACGTTTTAATGCTTCTGTTCTACCTCTTAGTTTGTTGTGTAGTGCCTGGGGTCTTAAAAGCTTGCAGGCAGCCATGCAAGGCACAACAATTGGTCTTTATTCACTTGGAACAAAAGAGGAAGAAGTAGAATCAGGAATAGGAGGAGGGTATAGCATGTGTGGCTGGTTGCCTCAGTGAACAACTGCCTCCTTTGCCATGAGACCAGAACTGGATGGTGCCAAGCTACCATTACTGTACATTTTGATCAAAAATTCCACAGAAGAATCCTGATCAGAAGAGGGGGAAATAAAGAGCAGAATTTCAAATCCTTAGAGACTCTAGACTTTCTGGAGCCATGGAGGGTGGATGAACCCATAGAACTATTGCCCTGAAATAATCTTTAAACCTTAAACCATTAATATCCTCTGAAGTCTTCTTAAAAGTGAATAGTTTAGCTTAGCTCAGCTTAACTAGTAAATAATTTGGCTTAACTAGTGAAAAAAGGTCTGTCTTGAGCATTATGCTTTTTTTGGAACTATCTATATGGGATCAAATGGACAACAGCAACTTGAAAAATTAGATAGGCACCTTAGGGAGCAGTGAACTTACATTAATAAGGGAGGAAGCACTCAGAAAAGGGGGGTGAAATGCTTGTACAACTTGAATCAATTTCCCTAAATTAGACACATAGAGACTGTTGAATTAGTATATGTTTTGCTGTGTATATTCTCAGCAACAACAAAACAAATAAAATTTAGGAGGGAAAAGAGAAATACTCTGTATTTAAGGTGATCATGTATTCTAGAGCTTAGGTGAAATAGTAACAGAGCCTGTAGAAGCACAGAGACAGATAAATGATGTGGCAGTATTTTGCTCTGTTTCTATCTTGATTTATTTAACTTTCACTATCCAGGCTACTCTTAAAAAGGGAAGGAAAAACAAATTGATAAGATAAAGTAGAGGGAATTCCAAAATAAATACTGCTAACTGACCTTTTTCTGATGACCAAGTTAAGGGCTTAAGGTATCAACTGGTTGCTTTGTTAACTAGTTCTATGCAGAATTAAGGTAAAGACATGGGTACTATCTTAGTCTTACTTTGTTATATTTTGTAGACAGGCTAGTACATGGTTTTTCTCACATACTTTTAAAAATCAGGTACATTCCAAAGCATTTTAGCAATAGAAGACTACAATTAAACAGAAAAAAGTCGAGTTATCGAGCCTGTTTTTTTAGGGGTGTACATGTAAGTATATACTTGTATCCAAAGCTAATTTTCACACAGAAAGAAGGTCTGTATATATTAGAAAAACTGCCATGAACCTTGGAACCAACACTAATGCTGGTGTTTTACATCTTAGAATTTTTGTTTTGGCGAACTTTAAAATAAAAGGAATTGTGTTTTTCACTGCAGCTATTCTGATTGAAATATTCTCCAAAATATGGTTCAAGAAATGGACAGTTGCTTACTAAATTTCTTTTTCTAACTACTGCTATCCATCTCAAGAAGTCATTAGTTTACAGCTACTTCCTCCTTGTTTTTATGACTTCTCAAATTATCATTAACCTCATTCTCTTATCCTCTGCTTCGAGATGAGCCGAGAAGATAATATCCACAACACGACCATTGCTTACTCTACAGATAATAACCTTTTTGAAAAAAAGATAACCCTCAGTTTCTTTAAACAACCCCTTCCTCTTTAAATCCATGTTAGCTTTCTCTTGTCAAACTAGACTTTCAGTGAATTTTTAAGGTAAATCAGACTAAATTATTTAAAGCACGGTCCATGCAAGTGAAATTAGACAAAACATTCTAGAGCTGTTTATTATAGCTCATAATCTTGCTTAATAATTTCTTTATATTTAACCCCAATGTTTTCCACCCAGACTTTTTTTTCATATTATTAGAGAAAAGTTATAATGGGCTAACCACTAATCCTCATTTCCTTCCAACTCAGCTTCATATGGCACTGTGTCTGGACCTGTTATGTAGGATTGCTGTCATAAGATTAGATACAAGCATCTCAGTTGTCTAGATATTATATAACTCTTCTACCACATACTCAGGGTCCTTATTTTAATGCAACCTCACAGCTGTTTTATTTTTCAAAGGTCCCTGGGTGGTGCAAATGGTTTGTGCTTAGCTGTTAACTGAAAGGTTGACAGTTGGAACCTACCCAGTGGCACTGTGAAAAGAAAGCCCTGGTGACCTGCTTCCATACTGTGATCTCTATGGAAGCAGGTCACCAGGCCTTTCTTAACCTATGTGTTAAACATAGGTTAAGAAACCTATGTTTCTTAGAGTAAACCCTCTGGAGCTCAGTTCTACTTTCCAACACATGCAGTCCCATGATTTCAAATTGACTTGACAGCAATGGGTTTGTTTGGGTTTTTTTGTTTTGTTTTTTTCTGTTTTCTCTTTTTGACTTTTTAAACAAGAACAAATGAAATGTTAATGAAAATCCCATGCACTTATTTCTTTCCCACAGCTTCTTAGTGTCACCACCTGGATTTGCCAGTTTCTGCTCAGTCCTCTACACACATAAGGTTTTATTCTTGTTTTAAATAAGAGCTAATCTTACTGTTTCAAGTTTTATATGCATCTTTGAGTGTCTCCCTTTTTACATCTCTCTTTTCATTTTGCTACTGAGTTTTCTCCTCAACCAGTGTTTCTCTGATTCCAAAATAATATTGTTAGGATGCAAATAACTGACTTATTTGCATTTTCAAACTTAGTTCAACAATTTTTACATGCATGCCAGGCACGGAACTGGGTTCTGGAAGTAAAAGGTGAACAGCTAGCTTCTGCTTTCAAGAAGCGTATAGTTTGTTAGGGAAGAGAGACAAATCAGCAAGTACTTGCAATGCAATGTAATAAATGAAGAAAATGCAGGGTGGCATGGGAACACATTGTTGTTGTTGTTGTTATGTGCCGTCGAGTCGGCCCCGACTCATAGCGACCCCTCCTTGGGTTTCCGAGGCAGTATCACTACGGAAGTAGGATTGCCCAACCTACATAGGTTAAGGATATTACTAAGTAATTTACCAAATAAAATCTGGACATTGATATCCATAATTTGTCACTGTTCCAAGTAAGATGTTCCATAAGAAGTGTTCTTTGAGATTTTGAATATGAAATTTCTTCTGCCTGAGGGCATCAGGGACATATTAAAACTAGAGAAGGCCAACCAAGCTTCAGCAAGTCATTTCACCTCAGTTGCCTCAGTTTCCTTAGGCATAAAATGAGAAGTTTGAATTAGATCACCTCTAATGCCCTGTCTAGTTTTAAATTTCTGTGTCATTAAGTTTTCCTTTTGCAGTTCACTGAAAAATCTAAATAGCCTAAACCTGTTTTGAAATCTATTTCAACAAATGATCCATAAAATAAATAAGCACAAAATTCAATTTTTTGGAAAAGTGGTCTGGCTGTAGAGCTGAGTGGCCCCATAAAATATTAATTTGGTCATAGTGTGGAAATGTGAAATGATTGTTAAATGAGTCAAGGCCTTATTTGTGGCTTTTGGCTCATTTAGTAAGATTACCCATTAGCTATGTAGGCAGCATGACATGCATGGCCAAGCAGCTTATGGGAGCATCCTAACAAATGTTAAATAAAAATTATCTTTCTCTACCCTTAGGAGTATATTTCCATTATTTTCAAAATAAGTTTTTAAAGGTTCAGTCAATGACAAAATAATTACATTCCTTGTGATTAAAGTTCTGAATCATACCTGCAAAGCCTTTTCTAATATAATTTTTCCATGCCTTTTAGAAGTTTAGAAGTGGAATGAGAGTTGATGGTATCCCAGCATCACTTAATTCCATCAATCTTGCCCATATAGACTCCCTTGAACTACTAAAATATGTATATGTAATGCTTCTCCTTGCAGATGCAAAAAGTGTTTCTCCTTAGTCCTAAAACATCTATTTCATTTCAGTCATTAACTTTGGCATCTTAAAATTCCTCCTCGATTTTTCTACTTTATCTATATCTTGATAATAATAAATTTAATAACGGTTCTTAAAATCTCTGTCTGATAATCCATCAGGGTCATTGAGTATTCCTTCAGTTTATCTACAGAAGAGACTGTGCTTTTCTCTTTGCTTTCCTTAATGAGGCCTTCCAACCAAGGCTCTAAGTATCAAACAAATGTGTTAATCTCTTAGGATCTGACTATTATTAAAATCTCTCAAACCTTTTCTGAATTTTAAAGGATGTGATTATTATAGCTCAATCTATTTACTTCCATGTAAACTAAAATGGAAATGAATCTTCCTGAAATAGCCACATTTTTTTTCTTCCAAATATACATCTGGCATTAAAAAAAAAAAAAAAAAAATCAACTACTAATTTGAATCTGAGATCTGCGTTTCCATGACACCAAACATCTGGATGAAAAGTGAAAAATTCAGTAGATGTTTTCAAATATCCAAATATTGTGTCAATAAAACAGTTAAATGGCTGTCTGACTCTTTCCATTTTTATCTGGGTATTTTATGCACCATGCTTGGCACAGCCAGTCCTTTCTGTCATAAAACAGTATCAATTTCAGAAATACGTGCATTACTAACAAGTAAGTATTGAGCATCTACTGTGTAGGAAACATGGTGCTTAGTGCTATGGAGAATTCAAGGTTAAATAAGTCATAAGTTCTGCCCCCATATAATTTGTAGTGCAGTGAGGAACACAACATGGTGCACACAGATATGAAAGACAAGAGAGGAAGAGAGAAAGCAATGTAGAAGTTGGGAGGAAAACAACTACTCCTGGTTGAGGAGTGTTTCCCACTGGATCCAATGTTTGGACTGGCTTTGAGGGATAAGTGGGGCCTGGATAGACCAAAATCATGGAAATGGAAGTGAATGTAATCATCAAACACCATTTGAAATATGGTTTTCTCCAGCAGCTGGGTAAGGGAACTTTAAAAAACTCAAATAACTGTAAATTAGCCACATGTTGACAACAGCTGTTGTATCATTTTGCATTATAAGAACCTTTGGTTTCAGTAAGGTTTTTGAGTCTAAGTATGGTTTTCAAGTATTTTGATTAGTAAATTCATATTCACCTCCCTGAAGAATTTCAACTTTACACAAGAAACATAGTGAAATTTACTTTCTGTGTAATGGTCCTAAGAAACATCACCAAAATTCCACCTTATACTTTGCTTTTCTCATTTAGATACAGAACTTTCAGTTTTACGTGCATTGCATGCTTAAGCATCTATTTACCAAGTTACATGATTTTTTTAAAAAAATCTGTTAGGATCACAGCTCTCAGAAACTGTTTCTTTTTAATACCAAATCCTGGAGGTGTTTTCCATGTTAAACCAGAGTCTATAGGTATAAACTAAAACAAAATAATTCCTTTTTTTACTTCTTCTTCCTTCACCTCTCCCTCTGCCTCCATTTGCTTCATTTTTCTTTCTTTTCTCTTTTGCACAATAAACAATCATGTTTGGCTGATGGAGAAAAGGGAATAAACTGAGAAAATTTCAGATAATCTAAATTGTGCCATGCATATCTGTCAGGGCTGTTCACGTGGCTGAAATGTTAGCGTGGCTAGTTTTAGGTGGGGCTGGACCCAGATGCAGAAAGTGTGTCAGGAACGCATGCTCTATATCTAATTGGCTCTGCTTTTGTCTCCATGGGTGTCATTTTCCATCAGGCTCTCCCCACTTGGTGGCAACTGTGGCCATCAGCAATTAGAGGCACATATTCTCCCAACTAGGAGCTCTGGTAGCGTAGTGCCTAAGGCACCTGACTGCTAACCAGAAGGCTGGTGGTTCAAACCCACCAGCCACTCCTCGGAAGGAAGGTTGGGCAATCTACTTCCGTAGTGATACTGCCTCAGAAACCCAAGGAGGGGTAGCTATGAGTCGGATTGACTCGATGACACATAATAACAACAGCAACAACAACAAGAAGATGCAATTATCTACTCAGGGGGTTGAATCCTCAGCACACACTGCACACAGTTCAGAAAGCCCAGCCCTAGAGTGGTAAGCGATGTCTGCCCAGTGTAGTTTTTTGTCCATCTTATGGGAGCTCCAGTGGCATAGTGTCTAAGGTATTTGATTGCTAACCAGAATGCTGCAGATTCAAACCTACCTGCCGCTCCTTGGAAGGAAAATTGGCCAATCTATTTCCATAGAGATAACGCCTTGGAAACCCAAGGAGAGGTTGCTATGAATCAATCGACTCGATGGCAGTGAATTTGTTTTTTTGTTGTTTTCTTTTTCATGGAAATTGCTCAGATGGTTTCATATATGAGTGGCATCATTAAAATCAAGATGATCTGGATTAACTCCATAAAATATAAGGTATTTTCGGAGGGCCATGGGAAATAGGAAGCAGTCATCATAATGACCAGTTCCCAAACCTTCATGCAAACTAAGCAACACATTTGTTGACCATTTGTCTTAATGGTTGTATTACTTCATCATAGAAGTAATTTGATGAACTGCATGTTGTTCAGTCTTCTAAGAGCTCATCTAGTGAACTCTGTCGTCATCGTTGTTGTTACGTGCCAGTCGAGTCGGATCCAACTCATAAAAACCCCTCCTTGGGTTTCTGAGGCAGTATCACTGTGGAAGTAGATAGCCCAGCCTTCCCATCAAGGAGTGGCTGGTGGATTTGAACCGCTGGCCTTCTGGTTAGCAGTCAAGTGCCTTAGGCAGTACACTACCAGAGCTCCTTAGTGAACTCTATAGACAAGCAATTGAGCCAAGAAGAAGGTAATTTAAAAGACAGAATTGACCCTAGACATGTCCTGCTCTTAAAACATTCAGAGAAAGAGTCACCACAACACAACAGAATATCTAATTGTGTAAAAAAATAAAGTCACTGTAGTTTTTAAAAATATGGAGTATATGTTATTTACATTATAATAAATTAATGATAATTTTTAAATTTACATTGGATTTAAAATCCAATTGTTTGAATTGTTTTAAATTTGTTCAAACAATTTTCAAAATTTGTTTGAAATGGTATACATGCAGATAAAATAGAAGTATATAAAGAGAAATGAAGAGCCTCCACCTTATTCCCTAAACAACATGGACTCTTATTCAGGGTATAATTTTCTAGATATTTTTATCTTGCACTATAAGCATAGATATGTATCTACTTAATTTCTGTATTCCATCCTTTCTTTCTTTCTTTTCTTTTTTAAACAGAAGAAGTGGTTAATATATATTATCTTACAACTTTCCTTTTCCAGTCAATAATACATGGGGGCAAGCTTTATGTGAGAACATTACATTTTATTTAACTATGATACAGTTAATAGACATTTGGTCATTTCTAATTGTTTAACCTTCTAAATACTACTTTTCATTGTGCACTTCTAATTCATAAAGTGAATGGAACTGTCACTTGACATTTCTTAAAATATAACTATGAATCCTTTTGACATAGAAGTTCATGATAAGTTGGTTCAATTCTGAATATCATTGGACAGGAGTTAATCACAAAACATAATAGTAAGGTGGTTTCACCAACAAAATTACTTCAGTTATGTATTCTAAGGATATTGTAAATCTATTTCTATGTACTTGAGAAGCCAGATTTACCCCTAAGGAGAAAAAAAAAAAAAAAAAAAAAACCCTCAGTATCTTAAATAATGAAAATATCTTACTTTCAAATACATCATTAGAGGAAAGGCAACCAAAAAAATAGTCTTTATCTACACTGAGTCATGAGCTATACATATCTTACTAACTTTTTAAAGAATTGTCAATTAATATTCAAAGTAAAAGGGTCTTTGTGATCCACTTCTATTCAGTTTGCTACAGTGACTTTAGAATTACTTTGAGATGTGAAAATTTTTGACCTATGCTGGTTCTCTCTTGATGAAGGGAATCATCATCATCGCTATTATATTACAATGTGTGTTTTTATGAGTAAGTTGAGCCACCTCTGGGCCAGTGGACCAGAGTGTGTTGGCCCCCAACAGTGAACAGACTAAACTATAGCTTTAGTCCAAGAATATGGAAACTGACAACAAATTATTGCTTGCGGTCTACTTCCAGTTTTCAAGTGCAAACATACCAAAGTTTATTTTAAATTTGAGCCAGTCAGACATTTAGTTATATACATCAAAGAAGAAGTGAAGGCTTCCCATGTTTATTATTTCAATATGATGTCTGTTCTAATAAAGAAGAGAATGCATATGATAGATCATGTAGCAGGAATTCTCTAGTTCCACAGTTTGGCCTTAAATATATACATATATTTGTAAATTAATCCAAAACACATTGCTGTGGTTCCAATTCCTCTGAAAGCTGATTGTTTTCCATCCCCTTTTTAATTTTAGAAATATAATGGCTGACTGCCAGAACACTTTCAGATAAACAATCCACTCCATGTATAAAAGGGATGTAGAATCACGAATGTTCAAAAACCACAGATCGTTATTTAAATAAGTTAAAGTTATTATTGTCTACCCTATTAATTAAAAAAAAAAAAAAAAATAGCCATCTGTGCAAGGTGAATTTTGGTAAGATCCCAAATTTTTTAATGATTGTGGATGGAATTTGCAACTGCTTGCAATAGTGAAAGTACAGCTTAGGAATTCCCAAGATGAAATGCACTGTTTATGTAATTCTATGGTCATTTGATTAAATTTCTAATAAAACACTAGAAAGAATTCTTATTATTTAGTCAGAAGTTGCAATCAAACTGAGAGTAATTGGCTCTGGTGTCACATCACCTTTCTACTCTCCTACTTCCTTAACAATATTCTAAACCTTTGTTTTATCTCAACCCCTCTCTCTCTCACACACACACAGTACACACACACCAAACAACCCATACTTTGTCAGAACTGTCTTGAGCAAACACATTGCAACAATGACAAGATTAAACATCAAAAAAGGATTGAAATCACTCTATAATAAAACAACAAAGTTGAAGACATTACCAATGTAGTTCTATATAGTCTTGCAATGTATGTGTATTTTCATTTTAGTTTTTGTTGTTTGCCAAGTATATCCCCATTGAGCAAAAACCCATAAACCTGGGCTTTCAAAAATCTTAGTGACGCAAGAAGTCAAAAGATGCTGCTCTCTTGAATTTAGCAGGAAAATACTAGGACAAGAAAGATTTCTGGGTGGCTTTTTTTTTTTTTGTCATTTTTTTTTCCCCAACCAGTGTTTTCAGTCAATTAAAATTTGTGCTCTAGGCCTTTTCCAGTTTGAAGCCACCCCAGCGTCTGTGATGAGCAATCCTTCTTGTTTGTGCAGTCATTTATTATCTCCATTACCAAAAGGAGAATAGAGGACAATTACATTGTTTGGACGAATCAGAGTGTTAGGAGGAGTATTTGTCATGGTGGCAGAGTGCAGCACCTGACAGGCAGCGATTGATGGCCAGGAATGAGTGCGAGTGGCCAAAGCAGCCTCACAGGATGCAAATTACTGACTGTGGATTCCAATTTATCCTGTTCATTTTTCTTGCCCGTGCTGAAGACCATTAGTGGTTTTTGAAGCAGTGAAGGGGTCATTACTAATGTGGGCAGGCTCGGAGCAGGAGGGGGAAGGAGGGGAAAAGCCTTCTGTAATTACACAGCTTTCAGGAACAGGCTGGAGGCCCTAGCCAAAAAAGTGTCAACACCTCGCAATCAGAAAAATTTATTTTCATTTTATTCTTAACCCATATTAACTCAACATTATCATCTTTCTTTGTTAACATTTGCAGAATATTAAAAGCCTGGCTTCTATATTAATACAAATCTAGTTAACCCCTTTTGCTATACAGGGGGTTTTGTTTAACCTAATGGCATTTGGGTTTGCTAATAAGCAATCGTGCACATTTTGGATAATGTGCGCTATTATAGAAGATGAAATACCTGAAGAATAAAATCTTAGATGATTGAAAAATATTCACTCTCTCAAACACTGGAATGATAAGAATGCTCTGAATGGAGTACTTTGTTGTTGCTCATGTCACCCTTTAATGATGTTGATGGGAAATATTTATTATTGAAAGCTTTCTAATTTTTTACTGACTTTGATTTGCTGGATAAAAGTTTACCATTTTGCTTAAGAAAAATCAGTGAATTTAAAGCAACAACTTATTTAACAGACACATTTAATAATGATGTACACTGGCTTGTATGCCAGTGTAGCGTCTCTTAAAAGAAATGTACAATTCCGAAAGAAAAATCCTTGATTTCAGAATGAGAGAGGAAAGTGGGTTGAAAATGGAGGGCTGTTCATTATAAATGTTGGTGAACTGTGATGGAAAGTAAAATTAAAAAAAAAAAAACCACTAAAACCTATGGCTTCATTCTCTTATTGCCATGCTTGGAGGTAGAATGTAAAATTTCTATATGAAGCATTGCACATAATTGACTGCTTCTGATATGTGGTCATTGTGTGGACCCTGTTAACCCACAGCATTAACCAGTAGAAATGAGAGAACCTTCCACTGTTCCATAAAGGAGTCAACATAAATGCACTGTCAGTAAACTATGTTGTAATTGAATCGGTTGCCATGGCTTCCAGGAATACTCATGATTATATATTATCTCACTCTCCAAACTTTTACTGTCAATAACCTCAGATTAACTAGGAAACAATGATTACATTGAGCCGTATCACAAAGATAACTTAGAATAAAGGCTTTACATAGATTTTCTAGGAAGCAAACTAAAATGGGCCTGAAACTAGTTCCTTTAGAGTAACTGAAGTGATTGTAGATAACCAAAAATTCTGACGTCATCACAAAAGGGCTTTACATCCCTGACTGATTAAAGAAACTGAATAACTCAAACACCTCACTGTTTACCACTGGTCCTATAAAGTGTAGCAGGAATATGGGGGCTGTCAATACAGATTTCTGGATTCTCGTCCCTGCCCACATTTCTCCACACAGTATAAAACAGTGGTGATTAGGAAAATCAAGCCATAGACTAAAGAAATTATGAACAGTGGTTTCATTCTTAGAAGTAAGTGACTCTTTCTTAACTTCTGATACATGTTTTAAAACATTTGTTTTTTTATTAGCATCCGTACCCTTCCGAAGAGCAGAAGAAACAGTTAGCGCAAGACACAGGACTTACAATTCTCCAAGTAAACAACTGGTGAGTGACCCAAAAATCAATGTCTTTCTCCCATGGCTAAGATGAGATTTCTAAATAATTGTTTTCTTCTTTGTTTCTGAAACAAATGAAATTGAGGAGGATAACTTCTGTGTTTCTACCTTGAGGTGTGAAAGTAGTGCTTAGGGAGAGAAAAAAGGAACCTAGGTAAATGGTTTTTGTAAGATTTATTCCCTTCTCTTTCTCTTTCCCTCTCTTTTCTGTTCTCTCTCTCTCCACCACACTTTTCCCATCTCTGAAGCTTTAACATTCTTGAATGGAACCACAACTTCTTTTCACGTCATTCCTATTGATAATATGTATTTTTTTGCACAGTCCTTATAGGTTGCTTTTCTCCAGGCTTTCAGTGGTGATGTAGATACAGGCTTATTAGTTTCTCCTAACAGACATATTTTTACCCTGATTTTTATTTATTTTTTTAACACAAGAAAAAAGGTTTCCCCTTTTTTAGCTTTGCGATTTGTTAGATTATTCCTGTGGTGGCATATGGACCATCCACCCTTTGTACATGGCTTAGAGGGTAACTGAGGAAAAGGAGGGGGCAGAGGATTAAATAAAATGATCACAGTGGCCAAGAAATGATATAGGAATTACTTATCAAAATACTGGCCCAGGTTTTATCAGCAGCTTAATTTTGTTCGGTACATTCTTGGGGTGATGTTCAGATTAATTGAACTGACAGTTCTCTTTCAAAATTCAGGGAAAGTATTTGCACGGATTTCAGGCCTTATACAAACTTAATTACATGGAACTCCATTTTATCATTCTAATTCCATGTAGCAGAGGTTGTATTTACAAATGAGAAGTCTCTGCCTTTATTCACAGCTTTCCTTAATATATTTATCAAAGCAGGTTCATTTACAAAGTGCTCTATCTGTGGGATACAGGCAGGCAGACATTAACAAAGCTTTTAGGTTTATCAGGCTCGCTGCCTGATGAGCTACCCGAGGGTCAATTGATTTTGTGGTTCTGTGATTCATTTTTTTCTCATTTTTCTAGGATCACAATGAGAGACATGCTTGGAGAATTAGCCAGTTTGTCTGCCTTATCTGTCAGGCAATTTTTTTTTTTTTCCCAGGGAAGTCAAGCTACTTAAATTGGCCACAGGAACTGCCGTTATCTGACTTTAATGCACCCTATAGTGTGGATAGCATTTCAATTACACCAGTAACCAAAGCTTAGCTGCAGCCCTTTTCATGCCTAGTGCTGTACAGAAAGTGATGTGCCTACCTACAGAAGCAGAAAATTGAGTTGCCTTGCTTCTGTCAGGGTGATTAATGCAGAAATAAACTGCTAACCTGAAAAGAAAGGCAGAAAGAAAGGATAGACAATACAGACTTGAATTCACTTTAATTTTCTTCTAAAGATTGGAACTATGTACATTTAAAGATACCCTTTAGACCAAAAACTTGGAATAAAGGCTTTAATCTCCAGAGGGAGATGGGTATGTGATTATATGTTGATAGGACCCTCATAGTATAAATACATATAATATAGGTAAGCATATATATTCTCATTGGTGTTCCTAGCACAGGCTATCAGTGGTCCAAACAATAATAAAGTAATAAATTCTGTGTTAACTATAGGAGACTTACTTGCCCTATCTGCTCTAAGACACTGATTACCAAACTAAGCTATTACATTATACAGTGGTCCTCGATGCAGTTAATGTTGCTTTTGAAACATAATTCTTTGTAAATTTTTGGTAAGTTGAGGGAGGCTGTGATGGGATTTTTCTTGGCAATGACATTTGAGCTTGCTCTTTTTGTAAGTCTTTTTTCCATATCATCCATTACCTGTATTTTTTTTCCTCAAAATTTTATTGATTTTATTGCGATTGTTGAGAATGTACATAGCAAAACCTACACCAATTCAACAGTTTATATGTGTACTATTTAGTGATATTGATTACTTTGTTTGAGTTGTGCAACCATTTCCACCCTCCTTTTCTGAGTTGCTCCTCCCCCATTAACATAAACTCACTGCCTCCTAAGGTTCCTATCTAACCTTTCAAGTTGCTGTTGTCTATGTGATCCCATATAGACTCTTCTTAAAAGACCGTAATGCTCAAGACAGACCTCTTTTATTAGTTAAGCTGAACTATTGTTCACTTTAAGATGACTTCATGGGATATTTTTGGTTTAAAGATTATCTCAGGGTAATAGTTTCAGGGGTTCATCCACATTATCTGTACTTTTTGATGTAATCATTAGGATTAAAGAGTGAAGAATTTTTAGTATCTAAACTTCTGTATCTAAAGATTAGCATTTCTCACAGTCAGACACCTGGTTAAAACCTGGAAAGAGCACCTTTATTTTCTGAATTACATTGAGTCCCAAGACATGTATGAAGACTCCAGTTGGTATAATATTTTAGATTTCTTGTTTCTTTATTACTTGGGCTGTATTTGCCACAGAATGAAAAGGGTTAGGGTGTGACAGTCAATTACATGCTGTACCTTCCATAATATGGTATAAATGTGCTACCTACATCACTACAGAATAATTCCATCTTTCTAATTTACTCACTTCTCTCTGGGAAAAAAAAAAAAAAAAAAGATCTCTTTTGGTGCAGTGGATAGAGTACTCAGCTGCTAACCTAAATGTCAGCAATTCGAAGCTCTGGTAGCATAGTGCCTAAGGCACTTGACTGCTAACCAGAAGGCTGGCAATTCAAACCCACCAGCCACTCCTCAGAAGGAAGATGAGGCAATCCACTTCCATAGTGATACTGCCTCGGAAACCCAAGGAGGGGTCATTATGAGTCGGGTCCGACTTGATGGTACATAACAGCAACAACAGCCGTTCCACGGGAGACAATGTGATAGTCTACTTCTGTAAAGATCACAGCCTTGGAAATCCAATGGGATAATTCTACCTTATAGAATTGACTTGATGGTGGTGGGTTGAGTTTGATTTTTGGTCTTCTGAAAAATTCTGTAATCTAGCCCTCAGGTCCAAGTCTTAGTTAATGGTTACCACAACTTTGATAGTAAAGTGACTCATGGGAATAGGACAGCAAATACTTCTAAAAGACTACCAACAATTTAATATAGTCACAGAGTTTCTAGGGATTTGAAAAAAAATTTAAAAGAGAACATCAGCTACTTTAGCACATTTTGCAACTCTCCAATGCCTTGAAAAACCAAGAAAGCTATTAAAAGGCCTCGTAATCATTGTCCTTAAGTACAAAATAATGACTAAGAGAGATGACCAATAAACCAAAACCAAACTCACTGCCATCAAGTCAAATCTGACTCATAACAACCCCCTTTGGCTTTCTGAGGCAATAACATCATTATAGACGTAGATTGCCTAGACTTCCCTCCATGGAGTGGCTGGTGGGTTTGAACTGCCAACCTTCTGGTTAATAGTCAAATGCCTTAGGCACTGTGGCCCCAGAGCTCCTTAAGAGAGATGAGGATGGGCTATGTAAACTATTTTGCTAGGCCCTGACAGCTCTTAGCCAAAAAGGACAAGATATCAAAGAGGAGTTCCTAAACCTCACTTAATCAGCTCTACTAGGAAAATAATATTCAATTCTCTAGCTTGAGAAGGGGTCGCTATCTGTCGGGTTCGACTCTACAGCACATAACAACAACAACATCTGTAGCTTGAAGGAGCTCTGGTGGTGTAATGGTTAAAGCATATGGCTACTAACCAAACGGTTGGGTGGTTTGAACCTACCAGCCCAAGATAAGGCAGTCTCCTTTCTTAAAGATACACAGCCTTGGCAACTCTACTGTGTGGGTCACTATGAATAAGAATAATGAATAAGAATCAACTCAGTGGCAGTGGGTTTGTTTTTTATTTTACTTCTCCTGTTTAGATCATATATAAGATTGTGTGCTTGAGGTTATCATGTAAAGCATTAGAGTAGTAGAGAGAACATAAAAATCAGAAAATGATGGAAGACTTATGGTTCTAGCTCTGCTTCTTACCTTTTAAAATAGAAAGGCCAAATAAGGTCAGGGGAGTTAAGCAGGCTGTAAAGTAACATCTATCCATAGTAATAAGCAATAGAACAAGGCTCCATGCAATTGACGACAGCAATAAGCAATAAAAACAGACCTGTTAAGATCAATCAGTGATTATGAACTTTAGAACAAATAAGCAAAAAGGAAGTTTGAAAGATAATTATGAGAATTAAAGATGTATTTTATCTTCACAGCCAATGTTAGAAATGATCTTAATGGGCTTTCTCAATGTATTTACAGTAGGAAGTATGCAAGAAGTGATGATACAATCAAATCAAAATGTGATTTTAGGAATGCATGGAGTTTATGTCACTAAGTCACATTTTTTTCTCTCCAATTAACTCTCAGAAGTCCAAAAATAACCAATCTACATCATTAAGACTTTTTTTCTTAAAATGATAATAACCAGAACTCAGAACTCTAATGTATGTGCTTCACTGATTGGTTAGTGGGAAGCCAAATCAGCCATAAAACAAGCAAAGTACATGCATTAGGAGAGAAGAAAAGCAAAGAACCAAATATTCTCAACCTGAATATTCTTCTCCTAATGGGGAAGCAAATATGGTGTAATTTAACTGAATATTGATTAAAGCTCTAGTGGTAATATGGCATGGTGAGTAAAATGTCAGACTTGGGAACCAGACTGGGTGGGGTTAAAATTCTGTTTCCATAATCTGTTAGATATGTGACCTTCAGCAAACTGTTTAACCTCTTTTAGCATTAGTTCTCTCATCTGTAAAATGGGTGTAATCATAGTATATATCTCATAAGGTTTTGAGACTTCTGTGAAATACAGTGACATGTCAAGTGCTCTGGCATACACAATGAATAGTCAAAAAAAAAAAAAAAAACCCAAAGCCACTGCCATAGAGTCGATTCTGACTCATACTGACCCTGTAAGTCAGAGTAGAACATAGGGTTTCCAAGGCTGCAAAGCTTTACAGGAGCAGACTGCCTCATCTTTCTCCCACAGAACACCTGGTGGCTTTGCACTGCCAATCTTTTGGTTTGCAGCCCAATGCTTTAATTACCATCCCATCAGATCTCCTTACAGTGGTAGCTATTGCTAAAATTGTTAAAAATGAATAATTGTAAAGACCAGAGAAAAATATGATGATTTTGTCTGATAGTATAAATAAGTCATTAAACAACTTACAAACTGGAATGGAGATTTCTTCTAGAGGGAATTAGGCATGTTTAAAGGAAATAAAATAATGTGGACAACTTACTGTGCATAATTTCTATAATAAACAAAGATAGACTTTTGGACTTTCTCAGATGGTCATTTTTCTGTGCTTCTTTGATGCCAGGGAGGTAAGATTAGGAAGCCCTAGGAGGTAAGTGACTTCAAATAGCTATGAAGGTTAGACATTTTCAGAGAAAACTTTGGGTATTAACATTCTGGTATTTTCCTGGGAAACATGCTTATACACATTCATTAATGAAAGAAGAAAAAAAATATATTTTTTAAAGTAAAAAGTTCTTGTTTGAATAATTTCTTGGGATGTAGTCATACTTTGACAGTAGTATCATTGAAATATCACAAAGCCTTAACACTGGCAATTAAAAGGATCTCTGGTGGCACAGTGCCTAAGGCATTTGACTGCTAACCAGAAGGCTGGTATTTCAAACCCACCAGCCACTCCATGGAAGGAAGATGGGGCAATCTATTTCTGTAAAGGTTTACTACCTTGGGAACCCCATGAGGGTCGCTATAAGTCAGAATCTACTTGATGGCAGTGAGTTTCTTTTTGTTGTTGTTGTTTGTTTGTTTGTTTTAATTTAAGCTAAAAATACAATGAGAAAACTTGTATGAGGTCTCCATGTTCTCCTGTAACTTGGTCCAGTGCTACATTATAATAATAATATCCTTTTTTTTTTTTAAGTTCATATTTCTGGATTAATTTTACTAGGAAGAGAAACTGCACTCGTAAAGCTCATATGTTACGGAAGTAATTGTAGTCTGTCTATACACCAACAAAATCCACAGGGTGCTCCTTGACAGAATACAGGTATACAAGGAATAAAAGACTTGTTTTCTTGATAGAAAGTTGTCTCCAAGGTCCCAAATTGGGGGAAAAAAAAAGTAACTTAAATTTCAAAGACATTTCCAGTTGAAGGTGGTTCAGAGGTTCCTTTGTGTGTGGCCTGTCAAACTGAAGGTATTAAATATCTGTGTCCCTTCTGCCCCACCTTCCTAGCAATGGTCTTACAACAATCTTTCCAAGACTAACAGCTTTTGATAATTGGACACTATTCTTTAGAACTTCTTCCTGCTTTACCTATTTAAATTTGGTGCATTGGCCAATTTTTCTAGAATGTATGGGAGCTTGTTCAATTAGGATTGAAGGGACTGTGCAGAGAGAAAGTAGCATCTTAAGAATCAGTTTCCCTTTCTAGCTCTCTTCCCTGGCCCTTTGGGAAGGCTCATTAACTACCCAGGTGACTTGATATTCTTATGTGTGAAATGGAATGATGCTGAGACAAAAGGAGAATTTGTATGTGAAAACACGTGGTAGGTTAAAAGTGCTCTGAAAAGAAAAGGTAGTAATCTTAGAAGAACTTCCCAGCCCTGATTAAAATATGGACAGGAACAGAGTGGTAGCCTAAGGAAAGCAATCATTTTCTTCCAGACTCTCTCAGTTCAGATAGGTTTGGGTGCCCTGATGCTTTGCTTTGCTGCATGCACTGAAAGGGCGTTAGCAGTGTTCTAGGTGGGTTTCAAGACAGGAGGTCAATTTCCAGCCCAATGTCAGTGAATCTTCCCACCCAGTCTGAAGCCTAATTAGTAGGAGGCAGGGTGAATGATAAAAGAGGTTGCACTTCTTTATGGCAAAGAAAAGTCATTTTCAAAGGTGTGCATGTTGTCATTCTACTGCAAGGACAGCAGCCACCGGAAATTCATTGTAATATTAGGACATCAAGAGTAAGCAGGGAATTGAGGAAAATTATTTTGTAGTAAACATATGGAATAATTGGCCAGTGGTGCAAGAAATCTAAATGAGGTACAGAGACAGCTGGACACTTTTATCTCAAGAGAGAAAGGATTGAAGGATAGAGTGATAAACCAGGGAGGTGGAGTTGAGATAAACGTAAGGGAACAAGCCTGTTGGACTAAATATCCTTTCCCTGCTCAGCAATTTCCACTGCTGCCATTTGTTAAACACATAGCTGCCGTCTTTGGTGATTATTTCCAAGTAACATCTATGTTTCTGAATAAAAATCCATTTGAATCTCAAGTCAGATTTGCCAGGTGCTAGATTCATTGTCAGCATTTAATGTGCTGAAACTGCCGATGCTAAGGAAATGAATACAAAGAAGCGTGCTTTTGAACTCCCGTTTGGTGTGCTTGAGGTGAAATACTTCTCTTTTAGATTGCATCCCATGCCAAAAACACTCAGTGGCCAGTGGATGGAGGCAGAGATGTCAAAGGGTACGGTTCCAACTAGCCCTGTGAGATCTTTTGCCAAATCAGAGCCTTTTCTTGCCACCAGTCGTTCATAAGGTGAAAGAATTAAGTTTGTGTTAGTAGTAGGGTTTTAAGTCTCTTTCTGTCTCTACCACAGGTTCAAATCACTCTGTCTCCATGGTCAGATTATCTTTTCTTAGAATCCACAATTATTTCTAAGAAGAAAACCAAAAGGAGGTGGGAAGAGAGATGAAAAGAAATGAAAAGGAAAACACACACGATTGATGTTTAACCAGAGGGATTGCCCTGAAATGTAAATGGATTTCATTTTGTTCTGTCTACAGCAAATGTAACAGGGCTGACCAGGGCATCCACACATAGCACGCCAATTCTGAATAAGAAGGAATGTTACCAGATTCCCCCATTCACTCCCTGCAGCGGACTCATGAGATTCCCACACCAATCTGAAAATTGAAGACCCTTAGTGTACCTAGGCAACGGTGCCTCCAATCCAGTGCTGTGTCACATCAGCATTTGTGGACACCTTCTATCCTGTAGAGATGGGAGTACCATTTCCAGAAATTTAGATTCAGTCCAAATTTGGGCAAGTAGCTCAGGCTCAGCAAGAGCCTTTTAAAAGTGGTAAACAAAAGAAGTAGAGAGGGAAATAAAGGAAGGGGATGCCAGCGAGGGGACTCAAAAGGGAGGTTTGCTGCAATCCTTTACATTCAATTATACCAGCTCCTTTGTGCTTTTCCCTTTTGCTCTGTAAAGAAAGAATGAAATATGGTTTTCATAGCAAGCTGGCAGCATTATCTCAGGATGCATATTTCTTTGCTGGGTTGGAATGCCAATAAGGGGAGAAAAAAAGTTCCTCGTTTAGAGGAAAGAACAGTACTACAGAGAAAACACAAAACAACAAAAAAAGGAATGCAACAAGTTTCTGAAACAGTTCCAAAAAATGCCCCTTAAAGAAAATATTCAAATGAGAGGATTTTTCTGAAGATAAAATTTCTCATGCTGAAAGTTACCATTTTCAAATCTCTAAATATGGGACTAAATTTGGCTAACAGTTTAGGCTATTTTTGATATTTGAAGATTTTTAACATTAATCCGCTCTCTGATGAAGACAATAAACTCCACAGACAAGTCCTGGGTTAGCACAAGGCTCTACCTACTCTTGCACTTCATTATACCAGCATTTGGAAGAGAGACAAGGTTTACTCAAATAACTCCTTTATCCATCGCAATTGGCATGATCTACATGGTTTCTCAAAGTAACACAGAAATAAAAGTATATTTCAGTGGTTGCATGTTTTTAAGGTAGGATGATTTTGACTTAACTTTTTACTCATTTTTAAGAAAGAAAAGAGCAAAGACAACTTGTTGAAAATATTAGGAAAATACCATATAGCCATTGATCCATTAAATATTCCCAACCCCAGCCACACATAGATAAAGTACAAGTTGTATTTTAAGTAACCGGCTGTTTTTTGTTTTTTTTTTTTAAATGAGTTTTCAAATTGTCCATTAAGTTATTTCTAGAATGCAGAAAATCAAAAGGGGACTTTTAAATGCAGCAAAGTTTAAACAGAGCCCCTAATTTAGAAGCTATTAAAATGTAGAAACACAGATCAGAATCCATCAATATCATATTGTTTACTTTCTCTAAATTTTTTACTCCTAAACATAAAGGTCTCGGCAGCTACAGCCAGGTTTCACTTCTATCCTTTTTACCACATCAGTGTCTTTTTGAGTGAAACTTTTTTTTGCCCATTTTTCCTTTACCCACAGTGTAGAGTTATTTTATACTTCTTTCAAAAATTTTCTCTCGGAGAAATAAATACTTTATGAATAGTCTATAGATCAGTGCCTCATTCATTTCACTCATTCATTCATGCACTCATTCAATGAAGAGCAGCCTTCTAAAAATTACTTAATTGAGAAGCTGCTCTGTTAATGAGTAAATGTAGGTCCTATTAACCTTGTGATCTTGAGGACTTGTTTTGTTGTCGTTGCTGTTGTCTTTATTGTGTGGATTTTTCAAGTATGAGAGAGAGAGAGAGCATCGGTTAGGTGGCACTTCCTGGTGCTTACTCCAGGAATTCTATGCAATTCATGACACTCAAAACCATTCCTTTTATTGTTTCAACAAGAAAATAATTTTTCATCTACAAAATTATTAGCAACCTGGATAGAGAAATACCTAGAGCTTTATTTCATTTCTGTGTGTGAGTGACTGTGTGCATGTATTTTGCTTTCTTTAAGTCTTTTTCTTGCTTCGTTGTTTTATTGTAATCATAACAGAAAACTTTTCTGGGGTGTGTGTGTGTGTGTGTGTGTGTGTGTATGTGAGAGAGAGAGAGAGAGAGAGAGAGAGAGAGAGAGAGAGCACCACACAGGAATCAGAACCATTGCTGCTGACTGATGATTCACCATAGATTTGCAGTTTACTCCCAGCCTTCATCCAGAATAGTTAATTCTGCACTTACATTGAAACATATGCAAGGTCCTTTCTCTATTTCCCTCTCAAGGTAAACATTGAGAGATATGAGAATTCCCCAGTGTCTCTAGATACAGCTTATCTTTTAGATAAGTCCCTGCAAGCTGAGGTTTCAGGCTGTTTAATGTTGACCTCTTGAGTTCTAAACTTCCTTACAGCCTTTGATAAGCAACAAACTTTAGCAGTAATTACTAAAGGAGTGGGTGGGACAGTGGATTAATTCCCAAAGATCTGAATTCAAATCTGCCTTAAAGCCTGCAGGTGAAAAAGCTCTTTAATGTTCTTGGTTTAGTAGTTTCAGTTCAATTCTTGAGGAATTAACAAGCCATTCCAGAGAACACCTACTTGAGGATCCCTTTTTCCACTATTGATACATACATCTCTCTCATAGAGATGGTGACAGATACTGTAATACTTTTCACCAATCTGATATCAGCGTTCTGGTGATTTCAAGGTTAAAATACTGTTTTGAACCTTGGATTTAGAGGTCATTTCACTTAAAATTATAAAACACTTGATCTTTAGCTTTCTTTCTTATGCACATTGTTTTCTAAAATTCAGGAAAGCACCTTCCTCCTTCAAAGTGGGGACTGTGATCCCAGTAGTATGATGGATGAGAAAATTCAAAGTAATGCATGCAATGAAATGCATAAGGAGATGTGTAAAGTCTTCTTTTTAAAAATGGGATTTGATTCCCATTGTTACATGTGCCAGTTCAGTCCAAAGGATACATGGGTATTCTTGAGGGCCCATACACAAATATGTTCTTCATAAAAGGTTTGCAGAGAATAGCACAATGGAATTTGGTCACAGCTGGTTTATTTCATGTGTTACCTAGAACTGAATTAGACATGGTAGATTCCAAATACCTTCTTAGCTGTGAGTTACTGAATCCTGAGGGTCTTAGATCCTGTGATTCAGTGTTGCTCTTTGCTTTGCTAAACGTGCAGGTTTCCTGTTATCCTGTGATGTTCCCATGGATTCTATGTTCTTATGTTTGGTGGAGTGGGCTGGTGTGGAAGACTGTAAAAGGAGAAAGTAGAAACTCCCTGTGGAGTAGAATAGTAGAAATCATAAGGATTAACTTTCCTTGTTTTTTTCATAATGAAATTACTAAAGCAATGTCAGTAAACAAGGAACAAGTGATGTGTAAAATAATTAGCACCAAAGGGAACATAATAGGTTACTTATTAAAATCCATAGACAGATTATATGACCCCTTTGGGTCCAGGGACCAGGGATCACGTGACTTGGTGTGCCTTTTCTGACGTGAGCACCCCATTGCACTTTGTCAGCTTACTGGCTTCTGACATTAAATAAGCTTCAGGTATGATTTATTGAGTAGCCTTTTGACAGGAGCTAGGAACTGAAATCGTCTAGTCCTTGCTGAGCCTCGGCTCTGTTTTCATTACCTTCTTCAAGTATTACATTTAGTCAACCGAGTTATGTGTGGTTCTGGGAGAATCTCTCCTGCTCCCAGAAGTCATTGTTCCACTCATAATAAAATTATGCTATCAATTTGCCACAAGAGAAACACTGGAGTTCACTAAATTATTGCCATGTGTTTTGTACTAAAGACAAAGTGATACCAATTAAAAAAAACAACCACCCTGATTCTACTTTTTAATGGTGTGTGGGGAGGAGTGAGGCCAGCTCACAAGGGAGGTCATGTCTCCCTTCTACACATAACAGATTTCATTTTCCTTAATTAGAAAATGGCGCTGATGGAGAATGAGCAGGGGGTTTAAGTGGGGAAAGAAGAAAGAATGAAACCTGAGCTGAGCCCTAAATAATGTCAGAAAATGACAACTTGCCTCCCACAAGACTATTTCATTTGAAAGATTTGCTAGGCTACATTAGGCTCAGATAGATTTTTTTTTTTTTCTGGAAGTGGGGCCATAACCCACAAACTAAACAATGCCCCATTTCCAAAACTCTGTAGTTAAGTCAAATCCATACTGTGGTTCCATCACAGAGACAAGTAGTACTCTGCAGCTCTCAGAGTAACATTTTCAGGATGCTGTGTCCCTGGGGATTTGAACATTAGTTATGATGTAAGAGTGTCATGCCTTTAGATTACCAGCAGGAAATAATATCCTGCTGTCTCAATTCATCTTGTACTAGATTAATTAAAGAATTGCCAATAATTTGGTCTCAGAAGGAAAGCTTGCCTATCTCAAATCCTAAATAAATAATGCCTACCAATTTACTATCAGGTTGGTGATGAAGTGAATTCAGAATTTTAGATACTAAGAGTAAGTCAAATTCTGTTACAACAGAAGATCTTTATACAATTAAAATATCTCCAGTCCCGGGCAGCAATTCACTAATTTCACGTAATACTTTCAATGATACAATTTCATTAAGCGATTGTGGGCAGTTTTCTTTGTTGTGTGTTATACTGAGTTGCATCTGTTCTGAGGACAAACAGGTAAAATTTCTGGGGAAAATCGGCAATTCTTGGACATGATATAATTTCCCCAACAACACCATTAAATCATTAACAAAGAAATAAAATGAGGATCTTGCTAGATCTTCCTAAAAAGTCTTTTAAACTCTTCCATGGTCTAGTAGCAGTAATTACAAGTAGAGCGAGAAAATGATTATTCTAAATATCATTACAGAATAAAGTTACCTTGTGTTTTGTGAGTGATAGCTTTGATCATTGACTATTTCAAAACTAGTTGATGGTCTGAAATAATTTCTGGATTTTCTTTTTCCTTTCTTATAAGTTACAAAGGATTAGTTCTTAGTGGATGCCAAAAACTTTGGGTTGAATTGAGTTAGAAAGAAAGTTGGGGAAGAAAATATACATGAAAGCCTATTACTGAAGTGAGAGTGTGACTCTTCATTTCTTAGAGGAGATTATACTTGAAGTTAGTTTTTAATCAAAGGAAGGGAGTATTTTAGTAGTTGCATGGAAACAGTATGAGAGAACATGAAAGTGGGGAAATTGAGTCAAGGAGTCTGGGAAGAAACCAGCTTCATTGACTGGAGAAAAAGAGATATACAAGTATGTGAGAACAGTGAGAGAGACACACAACAACCATGTTATGAGGGGAACAACATGTAAGAAGTTCCAGTGTACAGAGAAGGCCTGCTGCAATATGGTATGTTAAAGGCACTGCCAGGGACATCGGCAGCTGGGGCTAGTTCCAGCTCAGACAATTGGGTGATGTTGGGCAATTTAGCCTTTTTCAGTATCTAGTCCCTCATCCATAAAAGAACGGGAACTGGGTGATTTTTAAGGTCCTTTAAATCTTTAAACCTCTATTACTTTATGATTCTAAACCTGTGAACTGAAAGAAAAAAAATCTCATCAAAGCGAGTGAGTTGAAAACAATTTTAACCATTGTGTTTTGCATTGATTAGGAGAAGAGCAGGAGAGAGACCAGTCAGAGTAGACCATAGGTAACTTAAACAGAGCCTGCATCAGAGATTCAGCTATTAAAATGAAGAAAAAGAGATAGATTGTATCCCTATTGTTAGAAAATGTGGCAGGACTTGGTGACTAATTCAACATGAGAGGAGAATAGGAAAAAAGGGGGCTGCAGGCAACTCTGGGATCTGTGCCTTGGAGAACAAGGGCCTGTGGTTTCTTTCCACAATGAAAGCAGATTTGACTGGGCCTGATGGTTTCTCAGGGAAGATGATTTTGTTTTCACAATAGATAGAACAAAAAAGAGATGAGTCCTGTAGGGGAAGAGGTCAGAATAACAGGAAGCACTGTGGGACCGCACAAGGGGAGGGAAAGGTAGGAATGAGGGTACAGATGTTATTCAAGGCCTGGGAGCAGATGAGCTTGTCCAGAAAGAGAGGAAGGCCTTGAAGAGAGACGGTACTGAGAGGAGCTTAGGGGTCCACACTGATTAGTGTTATTTAAAAAGGACCCTGAAAAGACTGCACCAAATGTGGTTCCACAGGAGGTTCCTGATGCAGAGAGCTGACAAGATTGCAATAGTTTCCAATCAGAAAGATCAACTAGGATGAAAAACTGTTTTACACCTGTTTAAAGCACATAGTTCTTCATAAAAATGGAACCTTAGGCAAAGAAAAGAAGTAAATCATTTTTCAAGTTTAGATAGGATGATAAATGCATAAACATTTTATGCTATAAAAGTTTTGAGTTTAGACATCCCGTGATCTTCCATAGTTGTGATGGTTAAAACTCTTGCAAGATTGTGGAATGTCACTGTGGATTTTTTGCTCTTTGCAAAATTCCTTGGCACTCTGCTCCCTGACAGGTCAGCAACAAAACAAAAAGAATCTTCCTAATAGTGTGTTGTTGGTCTGGCTGTAAAAAAGCATGGATCTTTGGCTGTGGATGAACACCGCTCTAAAGTAATTTGCCTCAACAGTGACCATTCATACTCTTTTGGCTTGTCACTTTCATAGCGATTTATAAATTTTTAAAAGGCAGCGCTAGAGAAAAATGAAACACCGTCTTATAAAAAGTATATCTTATTTAGCTTTTATGTAGGGACTATGTATACTGCCTTATCTTAATCATTTTGATAAGCTGTTTCTTAAAGCTCTCTTGCAAAGTAGACACCCCCATTCAGAAGGGCTAAAGAATTCAAACACTAGGTCAAAGTTATATGTAGAGTTTCACAAAAAGTTATTGAATTTAGAATCATTTACATGGCCAGACCAAATGATTTCCCTGCCATGACAATTACCTTTGTTTGTCAAGGTTGTCTAAATTGACTCTAGACACTGAAATTTTTTGAGCTACTTGTCTACTTTGTTGATTTTGTCTACACAGCAAGGGAGGAAGAACTATTCTTTGCTATAACTATGATCAGCTAGATTTAAATCAGTGGGGCATTTGCAGTGTATGCCCAACTTCTCATCTGACCTCAAAACACAATTTAAGCAACAAGTCAGGTTCCCCCCTGGCCTGAAGTTGTACTTTGTTTTAAAGCCCTCAGGTGTCTAAAGTCAATTTCTTACTGAAGAACTTTCTTATTCCCTAAGATTATCTTTCATGGGTTGCCTGTTCACTGTCTGGAATTACATGTTGCTACACCAAAGTTCATCAACTATCATGCGTTCTTTCAAAAATAAGCATTTTCTTTGTTGAGTATTCTTATTAAGTATCACAAATCCAGATGAACCCCAGAAACTCAAACAATTATTTGGAAGTTTTCTGACACAATGATTTTTCCCCCTTGACTGCAGTGAATGAATCATTCATGATATCTGTCTATCCAGTCCTGACTATATGTACAGTGATATATGAAACTTTACAATCTCTTCAGAACACTGAACATTCATAATGAAAGGAGTGATAGTACAGATTGAGTTATCACATGAGAATATGTTATTTTATGATTGTTAAATCTTTATTGAAAGGGGAGCATTAAATACAAGAGCAAACACAGTCAATGCTGGGATCTTAAAAGCTTGTGAAGAGCCATCTAAGATGCAACAATTGGTCTCTCCCCGTTTGGAGAAACTAGGAGTGATGAAGATCACTCAAGGAAACAATAAGTCCAAAGGACTACCACATGAGCCACAACCTCCACTACCCTGAAACCAGAAGTAATAGATGTGCGTGGGTACCACTACCAATTGCTCTGATCAGTATCACAATAGAAGGTCCTGGACAAAGTGGGAGAAAAATGTAGAATAAAATTCAAAATCATGGAAAAGACTAGACTTTCTGGTCTGATAGATACTGATGGAACTCCAAGACCATGACACTTAGATACCCTTCAAATCTAGAACTGAATCCACCCCCAGTGATCACCTTTCAGCCAAATAGTGTGAACAATGATACCCATGAGGAGCATAGTCCTTAGCACAATCAACCATAAAGCCCAAAAGGGCAGAATTTACCCCAAAACAAAGTTCAGAAGGCAGGAAGGAGCAGGAAAGAAGGACAAATGGACATGGGGAACCCAGGGAGGAATTTGGAAGAGTATGGTTACAATGAAGGGATGTCACGAAAAAAAAAAAAAAGTGTATACTTTGTTGAATGGGAAACTAATATGCTCTGTAAACTTTCACCCAAACCACAATAAAATGTTCACTAAATAAATAAATACAGTCAGTGATGTAATTTCAGTAGAGCTAAATTTTACAATGGCTCTCTTATGCTTGGCTTCCAGGAACACATGCCTCCCAAGATGTAACTGCACTCATTTATCGATAAGTCTTTGCTCAGGAAAAGAGACATAGTTGTTTATCATCAACTGTATAAAAGCTGTAAAACTAACTGAAGAAAAGTTTCACTCAATTTCCATAAATTAAAAAATGCACCTCTACTCTGTGAGGGCAGAAAACTTTGATCTTCCCAAGATCCGGGTGTCTGCCACACTGCCTGTACAAAACAGGTGGTGGTATTGTGTACGGTTGAGTAGATTCCCAACTCAGAGTGACCCTATAGGCCAACACACAACTGCTCCATAGAGTTTCCTCAGCTGTAATCTTTATGGGAGCAGATTGCCAGAGTGGCTGGTGGGTTCGAACTGCCAACCTTTCAATTAGCAGCCAAGTGCTTAACCATTGTACTTCCAGGGCTCCTTATACAATTGATATTCACCTAATATTTGTTAAACAAATGCATACATGATGAATGCTTATTTAGTGTACCAAAAGATATTCCTAAAGGGTTTTATTTCAATGATTAAACACTGTTTAATGGTACTAATCCTTTATTTATTTAGAGGTAATGGAGAATTTAAAATGTCATCATATAATTCTGGACAGTTGATAATAAAGTGAAGCACTTTACTGGCCTAAATATTGGATAATTTAAATTAAATAATTTATAAGTAGAAACAACTTAATTGATAATGTAACCTGAAACTCCTATTTTGCAAAGACATTAAGACCTAGAGAGGAAAAATGACTTCCCCAGTGTAACCCAACTATTTGAAGTAAAGCCCCAAATTGAACACATCAAGTCTGAAACTGTCTCTTAATACTCAGCCTCCAAAATCCCTTTGTTTTAATTACTTTATTATCTAAAAACACAAAAACTTCCTGAGCACAGTCTTATTAGTAAATGAATGCTATTAAATCTCAAGAAGCATGTGTTTCTGTGAGTATATTGGTCACATAGTTAGTTTTCTTTTTAAACGTAATTTGGTAGTGCTGTTATGGCCTTGGTATTAAGAAACAGTAAAGCTCTCATTTTCTAATACCTGGTCATAATGCATAACCAGCTGTCATCAGGTTGGTTCTGACTCGTGACAGCCCTGTGTGTGTCAGACTAGAACTTTCAGTGACTGATTTTTTGGAAGTAGATCATCAGGACATTCTTTTGAGGCCCTTCTGGGTAGACCTTCAACATTTTGGTTAATAGTCAAGTACATTTTTGCACCACCCAGGGACCCCAGGCATACTGATTATTATTATATTATTGTGTTTAGAAATATCATGAAAAATTCATTGTGAAGCACTAAGGGGTGAGATTCTCACATCATATCTCTAAAAATTAAATATATATATATATTCACAATCTATCCTGATAGGGGTGTGTGTGTATATATATATATTTTAAAGTGAGACATTTATGGAACCTCAAAAAAATCTTCAAAAGTTCAGTTGGTATTTGGATTTGGGCTAAATTTGTTAGTAGGTAGATTTAAACACTATTGTATGCAAGGGGAAAAGGGGCTAAGCAAAAACATCATAGGGCACTTACCTGAATTATTTAATAAAAATAAGTCTCTGAATTTGAAAAAGATAATACTAACTGAAACAAAGCTACTATTAAAAACACAACAACCAGCTAAGAGTGGGAGCCACTACCATATTGAATCTATGACCTTGGACTCTAACCAATTATGAAGACCCAGGCAGCCAGTGAACAAAGCAATTACAATGGGAGTCAAACTATTAAGGAGCCAAGAGTTCAGTAGCTTTATGTCCCTGCCAAGGTATCCCTAGAACACTATGTAATAGGAATTGAATAATATTAACATTCCCACATGGTAGTTTAAAGCAACTTATAGTATATTCTAATCCAAGCAGATTTTTCATTTTGATAACTTGGGAGTGGTTATTTTATTTTTATATGTGCTTTAACAAACATTTGAATTGAAGTAACCAGGAGCATAAAATTGCCAGTGATTTAGCTGGCTATGAACTTGTAACCAGACACACTTGGAAGATTTTTGTCCCTTCCTTTGGCTCTCAGGTAAATTTCACTCATGACAGCATTTCATGCTAGGCAAAGCTCATACAGGAGATGAAAAAGCATGAAGCATAACAAACATCACAAAGCCAGTACAATTTCTTGTTTATAAAGAAAAACAAGGAATGTAAACTACGTAGAAAGGTGCCAGTTGAAAGATATTTCAAATGCCTCTGAGTTAAAACCATCAGGGATCAGAAAGCAGAAGGCAGATTCTAGAGGCTAGTGTACCACGGGAAGAGGCTGATGAATTGCCTTGTGCACATTTTAATTAAACTATCATCTTGAGATTTTTTTGTGTATTGATTTGCACAGTACTTAAAAAAACTTCTTTCCCCCAACTCCTTCCTTTGAATGTTAAAGCTTTGTGCCTTCAGCTTGACTCTATGAAAAGAAATTACTCATCTTTGGGATTGTTACAGGAAAAAAAAAAAAAAATGAGTGGACATGTTCTTTTCTCCTTTCAATATGTTTAAATTTCAACTGTTCATATAATTATGCTGGCATGTATTTCCTCCTGGCTTTAGTCATGCAGAAAAAATTTCAACATGAAAAATTGGACAACTCTAATGTGGTGTAAAATCTACTTACGCATTGTATTTCTTTCAATATTCTTTACCAATAGTGTGCACGTTGTTAAAATTAAAATAAAATGTTAGCTTCTTTGCCCTAATGCATCTATGTGATATACGTAGCTGCCAAATATTTTATTAACAGTGAAAAGAAGTTTTTTTTTTAAAAAATGTTAGAGATAAGGTTGACTTTAGGCAGAAGTGACAGTAACAGCCATTTAGTAGCAATCACCAAGTGTATGGCACCAATTATAAGAGTACTTCACCAACAGTAGTTAGTTTCCTAACACCTTGTGGATAAGTTATTCTTACTTCTTCTTTACAGAGAAGTAAACTGAAGCATTAATTGTGATTTTCCCAGGGGCTTTTGGAAAGTCATGTAAATAGAATCAGACAAAAGCATTAAGGCACTCAATTCCTTGGCCAAAATGTGAAATTTCGTATCCATAGTATGAAGATTTCCCTGTTGATCCCTTCTATGTAAATTGAAATTATGAGTCTCCTTTTACTCTTCCCTACCTTCAATTATTCCATCTACTCCACAAATTCTTAACAAATGAGAAGAGGAATACAGTTCTTGGCAGTAAAAGCCAGGAACTCATGAAAACGATTCTGTCTTTCTGAGATATCATTTCATGAAGCTGATATCTTGGAGTCCCTGGATGGTGGAAATGGTTACTGAGCTCGATGGCTAAGGCTGACAGAAAAGTTGGAGGTTTCAGTTCACCCAGAGGTGCTTTGGAAGAAAGGCCTGGTAATCTACTTCTGAAAAATTGGCCATTGAAAGCCCTAGGGAGCACACTTCTATTCTGATACCCATGGAGTTGCCATTAGTCCAAATTAACTTAATGGTAACTGGTAGTAAATTGTGCTGGTCATGTAAGTGTAGCAAGATGGCCTAATGGAAGAGATAAAAGAAGAATTCCATTATGTAGACGTCCTTCTTCCTCAGTCACTACTTAGACTTCCACGGTACTATGAATATATGCATTCAGACTGGTCCTGTCCTTGTCAGTAGTGGCCTTGGAAAGTCCATCAAATCTTTAAGTCCCTCCTTTCCCCGGGCCACAAGACTCTAGGGAAAACTGAAAAATTTTGAGGCTGAAATCATGATCTAGTGCTCCTACCTGTTCAAGAGTAAGCTCAAGCTGCTCACCCAGTTTCTACAAGTAACCTAGGTTGGAAATGATGTCCAGTTGGGTCACAACTTTCAGATTCATGCTGGGATAGAATAGACTCTCAGATCGGCATCCTTAGGGCTACTTTCAAATGGCTCTTTGTGAATAGTTATGGAGAAGGAGATCAAAGATGAATAACTTGCTGTTTTATGTCAAACTAATGGTTTGTATGTGAGAAATTTCAGAATTCTAGTCATTTATTTACTAGCTTTGTTCCTTGGTCAATGTCTGATCTTTGGAAGAGCAAGTTTTTCCAAATTTCAAATATCTCTCCAATAATAGATTATGATTTCTTTTTCCTTCACTTTTCAGCTATTAAGCCACCTTCAGTACATCATTCAAGGCTTTTTCTCATCCAGCAATGGACTTTAATATACTAGTTCTGAACCTTTGCTGAATCTAATGAAACTCATGAATCCCCAGAAGAATGCACACATATACACACACTTTTGCCAACAAATACTAAGGACTCCTTGGCCTTTCCATGGACTCTCTAGTGATTAAACTCCAAAGCAGATGAGAAAAGCAAGTGACCACAACAAAAAAAGGACACTTCCTACTCCAATAAGTTTGGTAGGAATATATTAATTAGCTTTAAAAATGACTACAATCACTATTCATCCTGTTGTTGGTGGTTGAATTTTAAATTAATTGAAATTTTTAAATAATAACAGATGATTCTCATTTTATTATATTTTAAATTCACAAAAATCATGAACTGTACCTTTTGGTTTGTTCTGTATGACCCAGTCAGAGCCATCACATAGCACTTCACAACCCCAGGGGGCATCATTCCCACAGACGACACTGGGATTGGCACCCTCGGAGTTGTGCAGTGCAGCAACTCTGATCAATGTCTAGCACATTACAGATACTGAATTGGTTAATAAGCCTAAACTGCACCACCCAAAAGCACATCGATTTTAACAAAATACTATTTCAGTCATTAGCCACCAAGTCTGCTTTGGCAATAATTATTCTCTTTTGAATGGTAACTTTCTTCTTAATTTTTATCTCTGTATTTTTTAAAATAGATAGTACATGTCTAAATAGCCATTAGACCTTAAAGAATATCATGATTCAACATAAACTTTTCTTTTTTGGTGAGCTTTATGTTAATAAGTATCTTGTATACTGCTTCTCAGTGATTTGTGACCACCTTAGAGCCCTGCTTTGTGCAATGTCTGATTATCTACATATCTGTCTATTAATTTGTTTATCTGTTCACCTATCTATAGAAATTTTAAACGGTGTAATAACTTTAAGAACAGTGACACTAATGTAGTATTAGATTAAAAGAATGTTACTTTATATGGGCGTAAATGTAATTTAGAGGCACTTAGAGGAAGCTCTATGCTTAGCATGATTCTTGGCTAGTGAAGACAGGTTGATCCCACTCATTTTGGGATTGCTAATTTGCCGTTAATTAGGAAGATTGATTCTGTTCTGTGATGCATAGGCCCAACCCCAAAAGCATTTTTCTGGTTTCTGGAGCACTTTCCTAGTTGTCATGGTCATTGTAAATGTATAACTGAATGTCACAGGGGCTCACAAAACAGAAACATTTCTGGCTTCTAGAAAGCAAGTGCAAACATTTTTCCAATTTTGTTATATATTATAAAGGTCACGTTAGTATTATTTTAAGTAAATGGCTTTATTTCATTTCATTTTTTAAAAAATTAAAACACCACAGCTGTGCTCTGATTTTAATCTTTTAGTGAAAGAAATGCTTTTGTAGGAAAAATTCCTTACTCTATTTTCGTAAAGTATGCCAGTCAGATACAATGCACCCGTCGAGGTTGTGCTATTTTGTACAAAACAGCATTTATTTTCAGTATATTAACTGTTTGTTTATCTTCTCTGTGATAGATTGAATTTGCTGTTATAAGCCTTTTTTTTTTCTTCTCTCTTCTCTTGGCTGATGACAAATTTTAATCATTTGACTGTCCTTCCTGACAATTACTTTAACTAAGATGAGTTATATTCCCTTTATTGGAATGAAGTCAGGGAATCTATCAAAACTAGTGAAAGGAAAATTCCCAGAAATGTTTTTAAACATAGTCATTAAGAATGGGCTGAACCAATGCAGAAAAAAATGTGGGTACTCAGGAGTGTGAAGGAAACCACTTACCCACTGCAATTTGAATGTCTACCATTGGTAGTAGGATAACTCAGGCAACTTCTGAGCCACATAGTTAATTCCATAGTGGTGAGAACTGAATAATGAGTTTAATGTCAAACCCACAAATAAGGATCTAATTTCACCTCACATGCTATGGAATGTTACAGATAAATATACCCAGTTTGTACTTATGTGAAGGTGTGCAGATAAAATTATGCACATGTATGAACAGTATCTAAAGCCAAGTGACCTAATCCATGATTACTTCTATATTTTTCCTCTTCCCTAACAACCTCAATATCATGCAAATTTTTCACAATTTTCTTTTTCTTATGGCTATAGAAGTAAGTTGAGAATCATTTTGATGGGCTACTTTTAAATGTGCTAGACATAACCTCAGAAACAAAATAAAAAATTTAAAAACCTAGACACTAAGAGCATGAGATTGGGAAATGAGTAGAAGTGGGTAAAATGAGGATTTTTAAACGTATGTTTGCATCTCGTCAGCCTAACTCACAGCCTTATGTGCTTAATGAAAGAGCTCATAGTTGTGCCTTTTCGTATGACTTAGTGACTTTTGCTCTCCTCCAGAACTTCACCTGGTGTCACAGGGAGTTCTTGGCATTTTTTTATATCTCTGGATATCTCCAAAAGTTTCATAGAGCAAGAATTCCTTATATAATCAACTCTACTTATCTCTATGGATTATTCTGTTTTGTAGATTATGTTGTTGTTATTGTTATGTGCCGTCGAGAATTTGTTGATTATACATAACTTAATTGCCAACTGGCTTCTTCCTGCCACCCAGAATTCTGCTGAGTTGTCAGCCTTTATCATTAGTTTTAAGGATCTGGTGGCATATTGCATTTGAGTGCTAACCAGAAGGCTGACGGTTCAAACTCACCAGCAGCTTCACAGAGGAAGATGAGACAAGCTACTTCTATGAAGATTTACCACCTCAAAATCCCAATGCAGGTTGCTATGAGTTGGAATTGACTCAATGGCAGTGAATTTATCCTTAGTCATATATGTTTAGTAAATTAAAATACATTCTGATATTAGCATGCATAAAATGTAATTGGGAAATTTGCTGTTTTTTTCTCTCTAAACTACATATTTAACCTGTCAGCAAATATTCACTGAGCATCAACTATTGCCTAGGAACCTGCTGTAGTGCCAAAACCTGGGCTAGGTATGGTGCATTCAGGGATAGGATGAAACAGAAACTCTGTCCTCATGGAACTTAAAGTTCAAAATCAGTTGTAAATGAAAAAAGACATGAAATCATTATTTTGATTGTTTAGAACTTAGAAGTATATTTTCCCTAAAAGTCAATGTTATAATTATGCAAAGAGTGCCAACCATACCCACAAAAGCCATAGAATACTCTGTTCTGAACTTTATCTCATGATGTTGGAAACATATCCCTGCCCCCATTGCAACTGACAAAGAAAATAAAATGAAAAATAAGAAAAAATTCACAAAGCTTGTACTCATTACCCCATAGCTAACAGCAGCCTGCCTCAGCAAAGGCTAATGTTTCTTGTTCTTCAGAAGTGTCTTTCTGCTACCTCCATTCCCTGTCCTATCCCACTGATTCACTGTTAAAAAGAATAAGATATGTGCAAGTGAAATGTCAAGTTAAGAAGATTCCCATATCTGTTTTCTTATATCTGTATGAATATTTGATTCGGCAATTTGTTACATTACAAATATTAATAGTGTTAGAATCTGGAGAGACATTGGAAAACCAAAAAGATATAATCTGCCTTCATGGAGTTTCTAGTCTATTGATAAAGACAGATAGACATAATTACATAATTACTAATAGTTTTTATTATGAATAATATTTGTAATGGAATAATCTCTGATTAGTTGGACATGAATTATTCGCAATAGAAATGAAGACTTTTGAGGAGATATCCACTCTCTTTCTTTGATCATATCCTTTATCACCGGTGCTCTTCATTTTCCCGACAACTTACCATGGTTAACGGTACAATCCTGGGCAGTATAGGATGGAGGAGTTGGCTCACAGTGAGAAGACAGAAGATGCTATTTTTGATTGTTTCTAACTAGGCCAAGCATGGCAATATTGACTGTGTTTAAATCTGTTCTGAACTCCATCTCACAATGTTGGAAACTATTTAAAACTGACAGACCACCACTCGTCTGTCAGTTTGTTGTACTGTGGTGGCTTTTGTATTGCTATGAAGCTGGTTCTATGCCACCGTTATTTCAAGTACAGCAAGGTTACCCATGCGGACAGGTTTCACTGGAGCTTCCAGACTAAGAAAGACTGGGACAAAGGACAGAGCTATATTCTTTCAAATATTTGCAATTAAATATCTGAGTTTTATATTCTGAAAAAACTGGTCAGTGAAAACCTTATGAATAGCAGTGACGCACTGTCTATTACTGGCAAACTTGTTTAAATCCCACCTTTCTTTAAAAAGTGTTTCAGTGCTTGATGCATATAATCTAATTGCCTCAGAAAAGTCTTCTCAGATAAGGATCATGGATTTTTAAAAAATCTTCATTTATAAAAGTTAAGTAACAGAGGGCACATAATCTGTCTGGCATTACCCTGTAAGGATGCAGGGTACTGCATTTGTTTGCACACACATGGATAGTACTTAGTACTTTGTGTTTATGTCACTTCTCATGGAGAGGCAGCAAGATACTGTAGAAAGGACTGATTTTGCAACATGAAGGATATGTGTTTGCATCTGGTCTCACTACTATCTAGAGCTGAACGTGGAGCCTCAGTTTTCTCATCTGTCACATGGAGATAATGCCCTTGATTCAGAATGTTATTGTAAGAATTATAACACTTGGGAGAAGCTCCAAAAGTAGCTCTTATTACTATTGTTTTATTATATTTTAGGTTTCTTTTCTATTCTTAGAAAGACCTCACACATTTTTCTGCTGTGATGATTGACTAATAAATATTATTTAACTGACAGCACAGAGACTACCAGTAAAACCAGTTGCCATTGAGTCGAGTTTGGCTCACGAAGACCCCATGTGTATCAGAGTGCAACTGTGCTTCATAGGGTTTTCAGTGGCTGATTTTTTGAAAGTAGATTATCAAGTCTTTCTTCCAAGGCGCCCCTGACTGGACTTGAACCTCCAACCTTTTCATTAGCAGCCAAGCACATTAATTGCTTACACCACTCAGAGGATTCAATATAGAGACTAAATTTCAGGAATTTCCTACTCCTTTCTCCCAAGTAGTTCCTCACACTGCTGAATATGATTTTTATTTTTCACAAGATATTTAATACTTTTAATGATGGAGTATCTGACTGAGGATTCCCAAAAGAAAGACAAAGAAATGGCTCTAGTATCTGAGTACTTAGTAACTTCTGAACCACCATAACTGAAGATGGTCCATGTCTTGACACAATAGTTGTAAAAAAAAAAATCCTGGCCAGTTCTAACTAGCCTTGTAGTATTTTTCCTTCCTCCAAGCCCTTATTTATCTATGCTTCTTATCGAATATTTGAAGTTAAATATCTGAATTTCATAAAGTATGAAGTGTATAAAGTTTCATAAAGCTAAAGTACAAACAGCTAATAGGATCTATTGTAGGCTTCTAAATATAGAGAAAATGACTTATTACAGGTCTCCAAACACATTTAAAGAAAGAAACAGGTAACATTGTGAGACCTTTAAGCTAACATTACATCCCAGGAAGAGTCTCCTTGGTCACTTCCTCTATAGTCTATTGTTTTTCTTATTAAAATATGTTGGACATGTTCCTTTATTTCTCTCATTCCCATATTTCTTAGAAATATAAATAAAGAAAATAAACCATGCTAATATCAAGATATTGTGAGAGAAGCAGCATGTCTAATGAATTTGTATTGGGCTCTTGAAATGGTAGATATCATTTCTTTTCAAAGACCAATAAGATAAAGAGTACAATAAATGGTATATAGCTTATTTTATGATGATACCATCTTGTGCATAGTTTCTTGTTTCCCAGTCCAAGCCTTTATTCCTTTTTACCTTCAGCCCATTCTTGCTTTTTTTCCAGATTCTCTACCTGACTCCCTCAGCCTCTGTATTTAACAGTTTACCTTGTTCCTTCATGCTGCTTATTTCTGGTTTATACACTCCCTTGCATCTGATCCCCTCATACCTTATCAAGTACTCTCTTATCTTCAGGGGGTGGAGGGACTAGTCTTGCAGTAGGATTGGCAGGCCTTGCAAACCTTTTGGCTCCCGTAATAAAATCTCCAGTTCCTGAGATTTATGAGGTCAGATGCATGTAGAAGAGGAAGCACCTACAGTTCATGAAATTGCAAAGAATGCCAAGTGCATGGATAGTGGGAAAAGATATCCAAATTCCTGACAGTTCATATTTTTGCCAACCTGGTCTGAGCTTGCTTTCATTTATCTTCCAGGTATTGCAAGTATTGAAATGGCCAATTCAAATGCTTTCTGGAGTTCTTGCGATATCAGTTTACATAATTAATAGAAGAATACCAGCAGGTGACTGTAATGTGATTATAAAGTACAGTCCTGGTTGTTCGGGTGTACTGAATACTTTTAACAGAAATATGTGGAGTGTGTGTATGCATGCGATGTGTTTAAATGAATGCAGCCTTTCCAATCAGCCAGAAAGAGAGAAAAGATGTAAATTGCTAGCATGTGTTGTTCAAAATGCAAAAGTAGGAAAGCAATATTGATCTGTGCTTTGGATGTTTATTTACATCAGTTGCACAGTATTAAGATGTCTGGCCATAATTATCAAGACCTGCCCACCTGTCAAACCACAATTGGGTTATTTCCCCATTGTCTTGCAGCAGTAAATCTTCAGGTCTGGATGGGCATTAGACAAATGGAAAAAGGCTACTTTCCCAGAACATGTAATTCATTATGGAAAACAGGTGCCTGCTGAAGATTTTTGCTTTAATGCAGACATATTTTATTATTCATAAAATATTAATGTGAGTAGTCACTACCAGAGTTGTGTGGGTTGTTTTCATGTAAAATTTGCAGTTTTAATATGAAGAGAGAAATTGTAAGGGTTCTCCAAAGCCTGCTTTTTAAAAAGGTAAAACCATTCCATAAATAGTTTCATTCCTTTGCTCTCCCAAAATAGGTTCCAACGACCCTGGCTCCCACTTACGTAATGTGTGAAAATAAGTCTGCTTTAATGTTGTATGCAGAGGGTGTTCCGTCCAGGGACAACCTTGTAGTGGGGACAGAGTGACCTTTCAGGGAGAAAAAGAAAAAATGAAATGAAATATACTTTAATTTTCCAGAAATATGCATGCAAGTAAAAATTTGACAGCCTGAAAGAACATAAGCAAATATATCTTTTTATTTGAAGATAAAAAGAAGCAGGGCTGGATAGGAAAGGGAAAAAACCTGTGAAAAAACGGATGATGCAGTTTTTACGAATAAGCAGCTTAATGTATCTTGGCACCCACAGTAAGCCTTGTAGGAGCTCAAAGTGCCTCAGGCAATCTGTGAGCAGAATAGCAATTTTATTACTTTGTCATTAAACCAATTTCACAGCAGTATTGTTTGTTAATGAGCAGCGGCAAACGAGCGAAGATGTCACACACTGGAATAGCAGAGAGATTTGTGACCCAAGCTCACAGCACTAAGATGGAAAGACCATGGCTATAAAAAAGGAAATACTGTGGGATGAAATGCAAAGTCTATACAGCAGAGCTTGTGTTTATGAGCTACCATTTTGCTAAGAGCTGTGAGAGAAATAAAGGTCTGGAAATATGCAGTTAAAACAGGTCCTATAAAATTAAAACCAAATTAAAGTATAGCAGAGGATTACTGCACAGACTGTACTCGACAAAATATATTTTAAGTGATGAGGTGAAATCTAAATCAGTTTTGTTTGAATTTGGTTGGTATTTATGAAATTCAATAAAAAATGAAAAAATATCCAAACAAAGCAGCTGCCTCACCCTTCTGTGGTCTCGAAGCCATAAACATGCATCACTTTGAGGGAATTCAACTTGCCAATTCTTAAATAATTAGCAACTTCTTGATTCACACGGTGCACCCCTCTACCTCTGTGAGAGCCTTCTCTGTTGCTTTATCTATTTGTAAGGATATTGCACGTGTATAATGAACACTCAGGCGCAACCCTGATCTGACTGACACAGTAAATCAAGTGCACCTTACAGAGGCAGAGGGCTTGAATGGAGCTCATCATTTGATGGGATTTTTTTTTCTTTCCTTGTTGTTTTGTTTTTCAGTTCTTCTTTTTACTTTTTTCTCCCTCTCTCCCCTTTCTTTCTCTTTCCTTTTTCTTTCTTGAGCCAGGGCTGGTCTTACAAAGAAATTGGGAGGTAGCCTTGAGGGATACAAGAATAGTGCCAGACAGGCACATTACTGCATCCCTGCAAGGCATCCTGAGGTAAGTATGCTGCCCAAACTGTCTTGCCATGTTGACATGCAGAGAAAATTGGCTCATGCCATCAGTCCAGGGATCAGACTCACCAACTCCAGAAGAGAGGGTGGGATGCAGGCGGGAGCCTAGTAGAGAACCGAGGGAGCTGATCAATGCTTAATTGTATTTCCATTTGCAAAAAAGATTTAGCATGGACTTCTGGTTTTCAGACTTGCTCTGAGCCACCCCCATTTCTTTGTCAGGGAAGCCCACCCATTTGGAGGTTGGGCTGACCCAATGTCTGTGGTCTTGTAGGAATGCCGAGAACTGTGTATTTGCTTCTCTGTGGGAAGGCTGGGACAGCTCTGCTCTTCCAGGCCCATGGCTAATCATGGTCAAGTTTGGTGCACCAGGTAGATTAAGATCTGTGGCAGGTCAGTGTAGTTAACAGGAGCCTCTGGACTCATGCCCCAGTTCTCACAGATCTCCTTTATAATTTAGGTTGCTTGGAGATGTGTACTTTTATATAGTTTTTCTCTCACGACTCCAACTGTGATTATTAAAGTGTTTATTCTTGTTTAATTTGGTTAGTTTATTTTTTCTGTACTTTCTCTGCCATCCCCCCCCCCCAATTTTTTAAAAGTGATTTTTAGACTAATTTGGTGAAAGGAGACTCTGCAGGGAATGTTCACAGTCATGCTCTAGGCAGTGCATGCAGTGGTGGGAGTTCAGCTTTAAGACTGTTTTCTGCCTGACAGGGCAGGACCCCCAGACAAATCACTGGCTGGCTCTGTGGTAGTTGGCAGCCATTCAAGACTGGTCTTGTGCCAGGAGTATTACTAGATAGCCAGACAGATCAATTCACTTTTACATTCCCGCCATTATTTATAGCCCCACTGTATATCTACTCTTGCTTATGAAGTAATGATTAGCAAATACAGTACACATAAAACATGGGTATTTGTTCTGCAAAGGGCTTTCTCCTGCTGATATTGCAGATAGTTTCACAGGTCACAGAACCTTAAAAAGGATTTAAAGGGCATGTCTTGTGTAGCATTTGTTCCTTTGAAAATGATGCTCCTTTCCCGTTTTTTGAGTAATTGAAGAGGATAGAAAGGTTTTCTTGTTGCTTATGTTTCATTGAATTCTCTGCAGTAGCCTTTCCCACAGATGTTTCAGCCAAACCTGTAAAGAGGGAGGTTACAGGCCTTGGACTACTATCTAAAAAGGCCATTTTGTGCTTTGCTTTTGTCAAGGTGACTGAAAGCAATGCTGCTAGCATTTATGGGGGCAAATTTGGAATAGGATTTTTTTTTTTTTGCAGCTGGAGACACTGATGGGATGCAGTGAAGAAATCATTTGCCTCCTAGTTTTCTTCTTTTTGCCTTTTACATTCTTCCTTCCATTCTTCTTCACTTCATTTCTCTTTCTCTGTCTTTATCTCTCCCTCTCTCTCTCTCTCCCTCCCCCTAGAACACACGCTGTATATCAAGATACTTCTTGATCATACTAAAGAATTTCAGTTAGCAGTGGTCTAACTATTTCAGTACCATGAGGATTATTACTGTATCAATGCATTTGTTGTATTTCTGTTAGCTGCCCTGATGTCGAGTTGGCTCCAACTTGTGGTGACTTACATACAGCAGAATGAAACATTGCTTGGTCCTGCATTATCTTCACAGTCACCAGCATGTTTGAGTCCATCACTGTGGCTGTTGTGCTACTCTGTCTCACCAAGGGTCTCCCACGCCCTCATTGGTCCTCTACTTCATCAAAGGTGATGGCCTCCTCCAGCAATTGATCCTTCCTTTTGACGTGTGCAAATCAAGCAAGTCAGATAATGTTCACCAATATATACAAAAGGTGTTAATACAGTCCAGAGTTATTGTTACTGAAAACAGACTTGGTCATAGGGTGGGGGGAGTGGCTTGACTTTGCCAAAAGTATATATGGAGCCATTAACTACCTAGTTGGAAGACTGAATTCTATAAGTCTGGTATCAAAATCCACACATTGAGTCATGTTTTCCTACAGAATGCTCATAGATGGTGAAAGAACATTTGAAAGTGGGGATACTGCCAGAAAAAAATTAAGGCAAAATGAACCAGACTTTGAAAGCATCAAGCTTGTTGACAATCTGCTATGCCTTCATTGTTTCATACTGGGTTTATTGTATAATAGGCTTAATTCAGATGACATTATAAGTACCTTTTGTGCCCTCTAGCAACTGAATGCATTTTGTGTATGTAGCTTGTTCTTCTTTCAAAGCAGACAGAATTGTGACATATTGTTGGAAGGAGACTGACAACTCATAAGAATAAATATTGTTTGGAGGTGAGATATTTTTGTTCATTTCTGGAAGACTTTTAAGTTTCAGATTGTATTAAGGACTTATATTTCAGGAGTCTTTCTTCTAAATTTCAAAGAGTACATAGAAAATTGGACTATATCCATTACAAAGTTAAGAAAAACTGAGTTTTCCAAAGACACTTACTCAATTTCATATACAATATTAATGAAAGAAAAATTAATGAAGTTAGACCACATTCCTCTAGGATTTTTACTTGTTTCTACCTTTTTAAATGAACTCCCATAAAACTTGGTGGTCAAAAACATAAGAAGAGATCTTGGTATTAAAAATAGTAGTGGAGGTAAAAAGAGCTTTTGAAATATTCCTTTCCTCCCACCTTGTATTTCGTAGTCCTTTACAATTTTTGGAGCATTTTTATATATGCTGTCTCATATGATTCTCACGTCATTTGATTCTCACATCAGCCCTGTGAAGTAAACAAGGTTTAGGCTATTACTCCCTTTTTGCAAATGAGAAAATGCAGGCTCTTTAAGGGTTAGTGGCTTGTTCTGCGTTGCAAAGCTCATAGGTGTCAGGTCGGGACTAGATTTTCGCATCTAATTCTGAACGCGGTACTCTCCCTTCTAACTACATTGTGTTCTTTTCCATGTGCTCCGTTATCCTGTGGAAAAAAGATCAGTTTAATCCTCTTCTTTTTAAAAAAAAAATCTGTAAGATAGTGAAGGCAACCTTGCCAAACGAAAACAGTCTACCTCAGCCACAGTGTTATTTAAGCATGTTAGTTGCCATATTTGTCCACATCAAGGATCATGGAACTTTTTGGAAACTCTGAGAATCTTTCTTTCCACTCTTGACTTTGGAGAAGTTTTCTCCACAACAAATCCCAGTTAAGAGTAAACTAAGTTGTTGTTGTTGTTGTTTAATTATCCTTTTGGTTTCTCTAAATAGCTACTTTCACTCCTACTTTCCAATTAGCACTGAGTCTTTGTTTCTTATTGTTTTAGTGCCTCTATATGTACTCTGACGCAAAAGCTTTGTGCTGGACTGCCAACCTAAGAGTTGGCGGTTCCAAACTACCAAGTGGCTCCATGGAAGAAAGTCCTGGCAATCTGCTTTTGTAAGATTATAGCCACAAAAACCCTAAGGAACAGTTCTACTCTGTAACACAATGGGTCATCATGAGTCACAATCGACTCAACAGCAGTGAGGTTTTTTTTTTTTTTTTTTAAAGTGTTTCTCTGCTTGTTGCAACCACTCAATTTCATTTTTTTTTTATGATGATAGGAGATTATTGCTGTATCAGTCTCAGTGCTGTGTTTTAAGGATAAAGTTATTGTTAAGTGTTGCTGAAATATGTGCTATGGGAATAATCCAAAAAGTGAGGCATGCTTTAGGTCAACCAAATTATTTCTTACGTTGGGTCAAGAGGACAGAGACAGTGAGGCAGAGAGCAACCTTCAACTCCTTAAATTAAAGCAAGAGATTAAGAACCTTGTTTGTGTTTTTCTTTGAAAATAGTATGAGGTCAGATTCCTTGAAATTATTTGCATCTCCATAAAATAGCATAGAACATCAGAAAAACTGAGTCTGGGGTATAGTTAATGACTTATAAAACAAGCTTAATAACAGTCTCTTAAACAGAATGTATGTTTACCAGGGCAGATTGCTCAATAAGCAAGATAAGCACACAGGTTTCCTTGTGCTTACTTACTAATCTGTAGCAAACAATTTCACAATATGGTAAAAAATGTGAGATTGTTCTTTGTGGGTTAATAAATAAGCACAAGCCAGCCTGTGCTTACTTTGCTTATCGGGTAATCTAACACTAATGCTTACACTTAATATTTCATTTGAATTCTCATTTTATTTTCTGTGCTCTTTCTTTTTGGCCTGTGATTTACATAATCTATGGGGCTATGTCAAGTTCCTCCAGTCAATCCTACACATTTCAGACATTGCAGAACACCTTTCCTGTAGATATCTGCTACTAGGGCAAACATCCCACTAAAATTTTACACAAAAGGTTTGGTCACTTTGTTATACAGGGCTGCACTTTAGAGAGCTTTATGTACCAGTTTTGATTAGTGAATAGAAAACTTACTAGATTTATTTGGCTCTTTGGCATTGAATCTGAACATCAGAGTTTTGTTTTTTTTTTTGAAGCCTTCTGAAATGCACTTATACTAACAAATCACAGGATCTTCTGTTGTCTTCTGGGTGTTGGCTAATTCTGAATCTCTGACCAACCATTGGATGGGTCAGGTCCATTCTAGATTAAAAAAAAAAAAAAAAAAAAAGAGCAATGTACCTCTACATGATTTCTGTACTAATTTCCTTTTTTAAAAAAAATTGAGAACTTGAATAATGTGTAATTTCTGAGTTCTTTTACCTTCAGAACACAGGTGATTCAGAGTGTACCTCTTTGTAAACCAGGTCGAGATTATATTTCTCTTTCCTTCAATTGGTGGTGCTGTGCCTGAGGCATGACTGCTAACCAGAAGGTTGGTGGTTCAAATCATCAGCCACTCAGTGGACGGAAGATGTGACAATCTACTTCGTAAAGATTTTCAGTTTCAGAAACCCAATGTGGGTTACTTTGAGTAGGAATTATCTTGATAGTAGTGAGTTTGGTTTTTATGGTTTCGAATTGGTGAAGATGAGGAATAAAGGATTGCAATCTGCCAAAAGTCAACATGGAGGTCCTTTTGCTCACATTTGTGATTGGTATTTAGAACCACATCCCATACAGGTGCTCAAATTAAAGGAATTTTAGCAGACCTATTTTAATGAGTCAGCAAAGTAAATTGTACACAGGCATATAAAGTGAACGTTTATATCAGGTAGGTACACTCCTTAAAACAATCAACCATGGGAAATCAGAAGGGCAGTATTTGCACAGGGAGATAGATCAGAGGGCAGGAATGCATAGGAAAGAAGGACACAGGGAAAGGTAACCACAGGGAGGAAGTAGGAAAAGAACAGTTACATTATGGGGATTACAATCAATGTCATGAAACAAAATGTGTATGAACTGTTGCATGGAAAATGAATGTGCTCTGTAAACTTTCACCCAAATCACAATTTAAAAAAAAAGAAAAAAAAAAAGTTTTATATCATTCTTCCCTAACTCTTCTAAAATTTCTGAGGAGAAAAAAACAAACAGTGGTTATTGCAAAGAGATCTAGTTTGCTAAGTGTTTCTGGAACTTTAATCTCTAGCCCCTATTTCTTTGTTTCATTTCTGTGTTCTAACCACTAGATATTTTAGTTTATTCTGTCCTTAACTTGAAGGGGCAATGAATAAAACAGACATGTTATTCTTATATACCTAAATATTTAGATTTGCAAGCTCTGGTCAAGAGTGCACCTATTATGTTTAAGCTCATCCACACCAGTGCAGGGAGAAAACTCTAACGCCCTAAAGAGAAAAGCTAACAAAAATACCTGAAAATTCAAGTTGTCTCACTTACTCATTTTCTTTCCCACTGGCATTCCAAAAGTGGTTTCTAGCAGATAAAATCATGACTGAATGCAAGTAAATAGCATGAATAAATTTTGAAGCTCATTCTCTACTGTTTAAGTGATAATATGATTGGGTCACTGTATATAGAACATAGCCACTAATCAGGATTCTATTGATAATATTGAGAATTTTTCTGATTATTCTTTCCAAGATTTTTTTAAGTAAATTAAAAATTGTATAATATCCAAATGCTCAATCAACATCTTTGGAAGCAGCAATCAGGAAATCAAACAGCATATTACATTGGGCAAATCTGCAAAAGACCTCTTTAAAGTGTTAAAAAGCAGAGATGTCACCTTAAGGACTAAGGTGTGCCTGATCTAAGTCACGGGTAGTTTCAATCATTTCATGTGCATTTGAAAGCTGGACAATGAATAAGGAAGACCAAAGAAGAAATGATACCTTAGAATTATGGTGTTGGCAAAGAATACTGAATATACCATGGACTGCTAGCAGAACAATCATATCTGTGTTGGAAGAAGTACAGCCAGAATGCTCTTTAGAGGCGAGGATGGCTGGACTTTGTCTCACTTTGGACATGTTATTAAAGAGGATCTAATTCCTGGAGAAGGACGTCATGCTTGGTAAAGTAGAGGGTCGGAGGAAAAAGAGGAAGAGCCTCAGCAAGATCAATTGACACAGTGACTGCAACAGTGAAATCAAATGACGCAACAATGATTATGAGGGTAGTGAAGGACCAGGCAGTGTTGGGTACTGTTTGTACATAGGGTCACATAGGTTGGAACCAACTCAGTGGCACCTGATAACAATCCCAATCCCAAATATTGCATTAAATGCTTAATCCTTATAGTAAATTTGTAAGCTAAGTATCATATCCAGTCTGTTGTTAAGAAATGATGAATCAAGGAGGTCAGACAACTAATCAATTAGAAAGTCAGAATTCAAATTTATCTCCTAACTTCAATGAAGTTCCTTCTACTAGGCATGTTAACAACGAGTGCTTGCTCTATCTATGCTTTTGCTTAAGGGGTTTCCTATATGTGACATTTTCCCTCCTTCTCTTCTTCCCACATCTACCTATTGAGTCCTCCATCCCTTGAGGAGCTCAAAGCCCCTTCTCCTCCTCCCCTTCTCATCATGTTATCTCCATCTTTTCTGCATATTCACAGCCATTTTCTGGCATTGTGACTCTTTCATCTTTCCTAGTTTCATGAGGATTGTTAACTGTTGAAAATGTATCTGTAGAATGATATAAATATTTTTTCCTTACAATTCTCAGGTGATGGTCTAATGCCTTTACATTAGAAATTGGCTTTCACATTTCATCTTCACACCAACAAAGTAGATATTATAATTTATTCTCCTTTTATAATTCAGGAGATAATGACACAGAAAGGTTAAAGAACTTATCTAAAACCACAGAGTAAGTGGTATATCCAGGGTTCAAACCCAGGTCTTCAAAGCCCATGCTATTTCTATTAAATTATTCTGTTTCTCTTATAAAACTTACTTGATTGGCTGATAAGTGTATGTCTTGTTTCTCCAATTAAATTAGGTCCTCAGGGCATGAAATTAATTTAAAATCTAGTGCTTTTTTCATTTGGCAATGTGATCTGTCATTACAAGTTCTTCTCTACGTGCTTCTCCATAAGGTCTTTAGAAGCACAAGGTCAAATAGGCAGCAGACATTGAATAAATATTTGCTCAAGGAAATCAAGAACTGTATCTTTGAGACTTTCTACAATCAATCAAAGACTCTAAATAAGAGTAAGAAGATGAACTGGGAAACTCAGGAGACCGTGTGAAATGGGGATGATTCATATAGATAATGGGAATGGATTCACTGTAGGTGCTATAGAAATAAGGCTGGCAAGGAGAGACTACCATTCTGAAACTCTCCATTGTGTGTAAAGAAATCCTAGTCATGCCTATGGGATGTACATCTCTTCTTCAAGTGTTCTCTTGCCTCCTTCTTTCATTGACCCAAAACTATTTTTGTTGTTGTTGTTGTTTTCACATTTATTGTGGTGAAAACATACACACCAAAACATTCATCAACATAACAACTTCCCCATTTAGAGCTCAGGGACATTGATGACATTTTTCTTGTTGTGCCACCACTATTGCTGTCCTTTTCTAAAATATTCCACTACCATTAGCATAAACTCAATGCCTCGAAAACAAAAGTTCCCCTTTCCCCTTTCCTCCTACCTCTGTTAACCACTAATAATCTTTGGATGGCAAACTCACTGCCATCATGTCAGATCGAATTCATAGTCACCCCTCCTTGAGTTTCTGAGCGGTATCACTGCAGAAGTAGATCTCCCAGTCTTCCTTCCGAGGAGCAGCTGGTGGGTTTGAACCACCAGCCTTCTGGTTAGCAGTCAAATACCTTAGGCACTATGCTACCAGAGCTCCCATATATGTGTGTGTGTGTGTGTGTGTATCATTTTACAATCCCACAAGCAGTGTATGTATGTGTGTAGGTACATGTGTATATATATATTTTTTTCTTGTTTGTTTTAACCTATCTAGGAATATTCCCCTCCTTCTCCTCCCATCCTTTGTAACCAACAAAGAAAGTTTCCTTCCATGTATAAACCTTTCTTGACTTTTTTCCCCCCTTATTAAAGAATTTTTTTTTTTTTTAATTGTGATTTGGGTGAAAATTTACAGTGCAAATTCACTTTCCATACAGCAGTTCACATACACTTTGTCTCATGATATTGATTACAATTTACAGCAACGCAACAGCTCCCCTCCCACTTCCTCCCAATAGTTACCTCTTCCCTGTGTCCATCCCTCCATGCACTCCTGCCCCCTGAGCTGTCTCCCTGTGCATAAACAGCCAGTCGTTCTCCCATGATTGTTCTCTCCAAGGAGTGTATCTACCTCAGGTAAATGTTCAACTCATGCCTATCTTTCATTAGGCTGGAAGCCACAAGTGTGGGTTCAATTCCAGACCTGAAAGGCAGCTGGGGGTCATAGTCTCAGTGATTCCACCAGGCTCTATCAGACCAGCAAATCTGCCCCCCTTTTTTTCCCAAATGATTTTGAGTTTTGTTCTACATTGTTCTCCCTCTCTATCCAGGATCTCCTACATAGATCTCCCTACGAGTGGTTGACAGTGGTAGCCAGGCACCATGTAGTTCTTCTGGTCTCATAGTCATGTAGGCTGAGGATCTCATGGTGTACCAGTTGCTTGGACTAATTGTTTCTATGAATCTTTAGTTTTCTTCATTCTTCTTTGCTCTGGACCAGGAAGAATCCATCGTTGCATCTAGATGGCTGTTTGCAAGCTTTTAAGATCCCAGTCACTACTCACCAAAGTAGGAGGTAGAACAATGTTTTGATGTCCCCTGTGACTATGGTCCTGAGCCCACAGGTTCAACTACTCAGTCTCCCTGGGTAGCTGGCTGTGACCAAGAAGTGACTACAACCTTGTTCTCTTGTCAGCTCTACAATACACCTGGAAATTCAGATCATACAAATACACTTATAGGACCATTGTCTGCCAACCCTATACATGGTCTTGGGTACACTTCCTGCTGCATTGTTGTTGTTGTTGTTAAGTGCCGTCGAGTCATTTCCGACTCATAGCGACCCCATGCACAGCAGAACGAAACACTGGCCGATCCCGCGCCAGCCCCACAATCCCTGCTATACTTGATCCCATCATCACAGCCACTGTATCAATCCATCTCGTTGAAGGCCTCCCCCTCTTTC